>NW_022589715.1:31549383-31841275 GCF_004348235.1 Phoca vitulina
CTAATTTGTCTGATATAAGAATTGCTACCCCAGCTTTCTTTTGAGGTCCGCTGGCATGGAAGATGGATCTCCATCCCTTCACTTTCAGTCTGGATGTATCTTTAGGTTCAAAATGAGTCTCTTGTAGACAGCATATGGATGGGTCCTGTCTTTTTATCCAATCTGCAACCCTGTGCCGTTTTATGGGAGTGTTTAGGCCATTCACGTTGAGAGTGATTATTGAAAGATATGAATTAATTGTCATCATGTTGCCTGTGAAGACGTTGTTTTTATAGATTGTCCCTGTAAATTTCTGTTGTAGATCACTCTTGGGGTCTTTCTCCTTTTATAGAACCCCCCTTAATATTTCTTGCAGGGCCATCTTAGTGGTCACATATTCTTTCAGTTTCTGCCAGTCGTGGAAGCTCTGCATCTCTCCATCCATTCTAAATGAAAGCCTTGCTGGATAAAGTATTCTTGGCTGCATGTTTAATACACTGAATATGTCTTGCCAGGTCTTTCTGGCTTGCCAGGTCTCTGTGGATAGGTCTGACATTATTCTGATGTTCCTCCCTCTGTACGTAAGGAATCTCTTCCCCCTAACTGCCCTTAAGATGGTTTCCTTGGTTCTAAGATTTGCAAGTTTTACTATTACATGCCGGGGTGTTGGCCTGTTTTCCTTGATCTTGGGAGGGGTCCTCTCTGCCTCTAGGACTCGAATGTTTGTTTCATTCCCCAGATTAGGGAAGTTCTCAGCTACGATTTGCTCAAATACATCTTCTAGTCCTCTCTCTCTCTCCACTCCCTCCGGGATTCCAATTATTCTGACATTGGAACGCTTCATGGTGTCACTTATTTCTCTGATTCTATTTTCATGGATTCTTAGTTGTTTTTCCCTGGCCTCCTCTTTTCCCTTTTTATCTATTATATTGTCTTCCAGGTCACTTATTCGTTCTTATGCCTTACTTACCCTAGCTGTTAGATTATCTAGATTGGATTGGATCTCATTGATAGCATTTTTAAGTTCTGCCAATTCACCTTTCATTTCTGCCCTTAGAGACTCTATGTTGCCATTAATTGATTTCTCCATTCTAGCCATTGTCTTCACAATTGCTAGCCTGAATTCCATCTCCAACATCTTGGTTATATCTGAATCCATTTGTAAATCTGTAGCATAAGTCATAATCTCTGAGTCTTTTCTATTTTGGGGATTCCTCCTCCTAGTCATTCTGTTGAGGGGTGGTTGAGGGAATGTATAGAGTCCAAATTATTGACCACAACCCAAGCAAGATGCACCTGTTTTCTAGGGATTAGGTTTGCTGGCCTCTTGTTCTCCCAGCCTGTCTGCTGGGGGAGGGGCCTGCCACACTGCTACTTAGGCAACCCTGTTTGGGTGGAGTTGCCCTGCGCCACTGCGGCGGGGGATGGGCTCAGCGGGAATCAGTTTTTGGGGCTTTGTTCTCTGGCAGCTTTCCCTGGCGGCTTTCCATGTCTCTTCCATGAGTCAGAACAGAAGAGACCATTTCCAACCCTCTGCCTCAGAGCAGTGAGACTGCAGTCTGTTCTTCAGTGAGCTCTCCAGGCCACACTGTCTCTGTTTTTGTCTGTGCCACTATAAACTGCAGCGTCCTGGGTTGTGTGCCCCTCTGCAGCGCTCCCAGTCCTGCCTCCAGGTCGGGGCACGTCTCTGCCCTTTATGCTTCTAAAACCACCAGCTGCTCCCAGCTCGTCCACACGACCCCGCCACTCTGTGTTTCTGCCCCGGGGGCTGCCCTAAAGTCCTTTCCCTGCCAGTACCAGTCTGCGAGTCTGTGCCCTGTCCCTAGCGAGCGAGGCTGTCTCTCACTGGCGGTGTAGGATCCCCACGGCCAGGCACCCTTCCGCTGCCGTTTATCCTCCGATATCTGCCCGCGGAATCACGGCTCCCCACTTGGTACCTCGAAACCAACCACCTGCGATATTCTGTTTGTAGAGATCCAGATCTTCTTACATCTCAGGCTGATTTCGTGGGTGCTCAGAGTGGTCTGGTAGATAATCCAGCTCAATTCCGGGGACCAGTTGAAATAGGGTCCCCTACTCCTCTGCCATCTTTCCTTCCCCCCATCTTGCCCTTTTAGATCACTTTCTCTGAGTGAAGCTAGCTGCCATGTCATGAGGACATTCCAACAAATGTATCGAGAGGTCTGCGTAGGAAGGAACTGAAGCCACCTGGCCATAGTCATCATTAATTGAGATCTCATCAATAATATGAGAAGCAAATACTTCAGCCCTTGTTGAGCCTTCATATGACTGTAGCTACCACAGATATCTAACTGCAAACTCTGGCTCAAAGAAAGTGATCCAGAACTATTAGGCTAAGCCACTTCCAAATTCCTGACCCACAGAAACTATGATATAACAAATATTAAATTGTAGTTTTAAGCTGCTAAATTTGTTTTGCAGCAATAAATAACAGATGCATCCAGTCAGCTGAATGGCAATGCTCACAGTCTTGGAAATCACATGTTGAAGAGTTCAGAGCTGTAATCAGCTCAGGTTCCTGAATGACTAGATAGAGGAGAACCTTCTTCTCTAGTTTCTCCACTCCCGACATCAATCTGGACTGTAGAGAGAGAAATAAACATATTTAGAGCCGTTAAATTTTGGGGTCTAAATTTTACAATAGTTCAGCATGTCTTAACTAATACATCAAATTTATATTCTATTTCTTTCTTTCTTTAAGTCTTATGTATATATGACGATATTATTCTGCTGTGCAAGGATTACTATTAGAATAGTTCTTTAAACACTATCAAAAACATTTCGTTGGTTAAAAATCATGTGATTAAATATTGAAAGTACTTTTCCCATCTGCAAATCCTATTTTATTTGCCCAACCCTGGCATAGATGCAGTTAATACTATGATGACCCTGCCCAGATCCACTTTACGTGCTTGAAGCACCTGCCCCCAGTTCCTGTGAGTGTGGTTGGTAATGGCTTACAACTCTCCAGGGAATTGCCATCAACCAATGAGAGCCAATGTAGGAAATCATGCCCCCTCCATAGATAACCCACAACAAATGGCCAAATAAAATGATGGTATAAAAGTCCAGCCCTGTTGCCACAAGGAATGACAGGTCTGTGGTGCTGTTTATACCCAGAACTCTCCCCTCTGTAGATTGGGCTAAGGCTGGACCTTATGTGATACCAGATCCTTACTTGGCAACTCTTTTTGCTTACCTATCACATTCCTCTCTCTCCCTTACAGATTTTTTCCAAAGAATGGTCTCACAACAAGCCACATGCACTCAAATCCCTATCTCAGATTCTGCTTTTAGGAAATCTAATCTAAGACTACCTACTTTCATGAAACTAGACAGGAGAGGTGAGATCTTCTCAGTTATATATAAGACTGATATATTTGATTCATGAGTGAAAAAATGTATTCTCAGTCCAAAACCTTGAAAAGACTTTAAAAAAGAAAAACAATAGAGAAAAGTAAGAAAGCCAAAAGCTTATAATCTGACAATACCAACAAAATTGAAAAATCCTAAGATCAAGAAAAAATACAACATAAATCACCAATATCAGAAGAACAGGGAGATTATCACTACAAATCCTACAGACATTAAAAAGATAATAAGATAATACTATGAAAAATGTATACCAAAACTCTGACAACTTAGATAAAATGGATAAATTTCTTGAAAAATACAATTTACCAAAGTCAACACAGATTAAACAGAAAATACTCTTAGTCCTATACCTATTAAAGAAATTAAATATATAGTCAAAAACTTTCCAAAACAGAAAACTCTCAATCCAGATGGTTTCATTATGAATTCTACCAAACAATCATGGGAGAAATAACACTAATCTTATAAAAACTCTTTCTTACAGAAAATACAGAAGAGGGAAGACTAATCCTAAGCCTAAAACCTCACAAACACATTACAAGAAAAGAAAATTATCTACCAATATCTCTCATGAATACAGACCTAAAAAATTCTTGAAAAATGTATTAGTTGAATCCAGCAATATATAACAGGAATAATATACCATGACCAAGAAAAGTATAGCCCAAGAATGCGAGGTTTGTTTAACACTCAAAAATCAATCAGTATAACCACATTAACAAAATAAAGGAGAAAAAAACCCTTAGATCATCTTCATTAATGCAGAAAAGCATGGGTCAAATTTATCACCCATTTATAAAAACACGAAGGAACTTTCTCAATTTCATGAAAGCCAGTTATAAAAACCTACAGCTAATATTACACTTAATAAATCATACATTGGATGTTTTTTCCCCTTAAATTGGAAACAAGGAGTGGAAGCCCATCTTCCCAACTTCTATTCAACATTGTAGCTACCGCAGTAAGGTAAGAAAAATTAAAAAATAAAGAAGAATAAAGAAATAATAAGAATTGTATCTTTCCTCCACTCTGTGTGTCCTAACCACCTAGTGCCCAGAGGCAATGCACTCTCCCAGCCTGTTTTTCTTCCATTATACCTAATTCTTCAAAGTTATTTCTCTTTGCTTACCTCTTTTGTCATAAAAATATATACTTCTCCCATTGTTTCAGACCCCTAGTCAGAGTTGTCACAGAGGAAAACATCTGAAAAACTATTTCACATGATATGCTCACAATTAAATGTACTATCTCTCCAAAAGATATCTGCATTGAAAAAGCCTGTTTATAAATAATAATAACAAAGGTAACATAACAGAGAAACTATAGGATGGGAATATATTAAACATTTAACATAGTTATTTCATGTAATATGGCAGGCTAGGCACCTGGTTTGTCCTTCTTTAAGAAAACAAAAATTTCTAAATTATATATTTTAAAATATTTAAAATATTAATGAACCATTAGAAAGTAAGGAATTCTCAGATCAGGGACAAAAAGAGGGAGGAAACCCAGAGAAGTAAGTGTAGCATTTTAGCCAGTTTTCTTTCTCAAGGCATTGACTAAATTGCATGAATTTGAACTTTGGTGATCATGGACTCACAGGACCCACAGAGCAAGAGACAAAGACCAGGGCTCTCCAAAGGTAGTAGTTTGATAGAAGCTCCTCCCTAACTTAATAAAGATGAGACATCAAAGTTCTAAACATTCAGTATAAGCATGACCTAGAAATAAACTTACCCCTTTCCTGTCCTTGGGGTCTACAAAGAGAATTGTCTTTGCTCTTAGCATTGAGCAGAGAAGGAAAAATGTCACCAAGGAGTTGGAATCACAAGATGGCCCTCACACAGGTTTGTAGCACAAATTCATAGGAACTGTGTGTTACCAAAACCTCAAGCTAAGAATTTAAAGGACAGTGTCCCAGATTTCTAGTGTACCAATATGGCTGGTCAGCATCAAATGTAAATCCAATCTGGCACATCCTACCATAGTCTCAAATTTCAAAGAGTTCCAAGAAGTAAAACTTCAAGTAAAATGAAATGAGTGATAAACAGTAGAAACAAATGTTGCCAGGAATATGTTCACATATTTTTCAGACACAAACTATAAAATTAAAATGTTTACTATGCTTAAAGAAATAACAGATAAACTTCACAATATGTTCCAAGAATAAAATATTTCCAAAACATATCCAGCAGAGTAGAAAAGATAATATATTATGACCAAATGAGATTTATCCTAATAATTTAAGATTGGTTTAATACCAATAAGTTAGTTGATACAATTCACCCATTGACAGGTTAAAGGAGAAAATTTATATGATCATCTCAATGGTTGCAAAAAAGGTGTTTGATAAAACTTAACATTCATTTATAATAAAAACTCCTAGCTAACTAGTTATAGAAGAGGCTTTTTCAGCCTTATTTAAAAGTAAAACTCAAGAAAACATTACATTTATGGTTAGTTATTAAAATAATTTTCTCTGGGGCACCTGGGTGGCTCAGTCAGTTAAGCGTCTGTCTTCAGCTCAGGTCATGGTCCCAGGGTCCTGGGATTGAGCCCCATGTTGAGCAGGGAGCCTGCTTCTCCCTCTGGCTCTCCCTCTCCCCCTGCTCATGCTCTCTCGCTCTCAAATAAATAAATAAATAAATCTTTTAAAAATATATTTTTCTCTAAGATTGGGAACAAGACAAGAATGCCTACTTCTGTTTAACATCATACTGCATGTACTTGTCACTGAAGAAAAAAAAGGAACAAAATATAAGAATAAGGATTGGAAAGGGAGAGAATATTATCATTGTTCTCAAATGATGTTGTAGGTAAAAAATTCAAAATAAGCCACCAATAAAATTTTCCAGCTTTACTGACATATAACCGACAACCAATAAATTTTTAATGAATGTGAATTTAGCAAAAGTTTCCAGATACCAACTCAATACACAAAAATTATATTTCTGTATAGCAGCACCATTTACTAAATGTTATCTCTGTGTGTATACAGGCATATATACCACAAACATATTTTTAAAACCAGGAAACATCTAGGTATTAATTTAACACCAAAACTTTTAAGAAAAAACAGGCTAGAAGATTTTATATTGTAAAGATATCTGTTGTCCCCAATTCGATCTATAGAATCAATGCAATCTCAATCAAATCTCCAATAGATTTTTTTTAAGAGAGGGAGAGGGGGTTGGGGGAAAGGGCAGAGGGAGAGGGAGAGAATCTTAAGCAGGCTCCACGCCCAGCACAGAGCCCAATGCGGGGCTTGATCTCACAACACTGAGATCATGAGCTGAACCAAAATCAAGAATCAGATGCTTAACTGATTAAGCCACCCAGGTGCCCCTCTGGTAGATTTTTTAAAAGTGGAACTTCAAAGTCATATTCTAAAAATTTATATGGAGATACAAAGAACCCAAAATAGCCAAGTCACTCTTAAAGAAGATGAATAAATTTAGGGGACTTGCCCTATGGATTTCAAGACATAAAGCATTGGTTCTTAAGATAATATAGTATCGATACTGGGTAGAGAAGTAGGTCAATTGAACAGAATTAAAGTTCAGAAGTAGACACTGGCGTATATAGATAATAGATATATGACAGAAGAGGTATTGCAGATGGCAGGAAAGGATGGATTTTTCAATAAATGATACTTGATAAAAATACCCATATGGGAAAATATTACATTGGCTCTCTATCCCACACAATAATCAAAATAAATTTCTGGAAGAAATAAAGACCAAAAAGTCAGAGGCAAAGTTAAAGCCTTTGAAAGATAATATAGGGAAATATCTTCATGGAAACCAGAATATGGAAGGATTTCTTAAACAAAGAACAAAAAATTAAACAGAGAGGAAAAGGTTGAAATGTAAACTACAACAGAATGAAAAACTGCTGGGGGTGCCTGGGTGGCTCAGCTGGTTAAGGGTGCAACTCTTGATTTCAACTCAGGTCATGATCTTGGGGCTCTGGAACTGAGCCCTATGTGGAGCTTTGCGCTGGGTGTGGAGCTTGCTTAGGATTCTCTCTCTCCCTCTCCCTTCTGCCCCTCCCCCGCCTCTCTCCCTAAAAAAAAAAAAAAAAAAAAAAAAAAATTAAGAATTTCTGATCATCAAAAGACATGATAAAAAGAATGCAAAGACAGGCTACAAACTACAAGATATTTAAGATCTGTATCTAGAATATATAAGAGCTACTACAAATCAGTAAGAAAATAACAAAATATTTAGCAGATAAATGGGCAAGAGCCTTGACCAAACATTTCACAAAAGAAGAAACTTAAATGCCCTATAAACTCATGAAAGCATGTTCAACATAATCAATTATCAAGAAAATGCAATGAGATACCATTTCATGCCCATCAGGCTGACAAAAATTTAAAAATAGACCATACCATATGTTGATGAGCATTTGTATTAATGGGAACTCAGCTGTGCTGGTGGGAGTATTAATGAGCATAAAATACTTTGAAAAATCCTCATAAAGATGAATAGAGGCATACTTTACAACCCAGGAATTCCACTTCTAGATATATACCCCAGTAACTCTTCCTCATGTTCATCAGGATATGTACAGGAGAACATTCATGGAAGCATTGTTAATAATAGCACTCGTATTAGTAAAGGTTCTCCTGAGAAACAGAGCCAACAAGGTGTGGAGAGAGAGAAGAAAGAGATTTATTTAAGAAATTGACTCAGGCCATTGTGGAGGCTTGGTGAGTCCAAAATCTGCTGGGGAGGCCAGCGGCTGGGGACTCAGGAAAGAATTACAGTTCAAGTCCAAAGGCAGTCTGCTGGCAAACCAGAAAGAGTAAATGTTGCAGATGAAGTGGGAAGACAATCTGCTGACAGAATTACCTCTTGCTCAGGGGAGGTCAGCCTTTTGTTTTATTCAGGTTTTCAATGAATTGAATCAGATCTGGAGGGTACTCTGTTTTACTCAAGTCCACCCATTTAAATTCAAATCTCATCTGAAAACACCCACACAGAAACATACAAATATCTAGGCACCTGGGCTCAACCAAGTAAAAATTAACCATTACAACCCAAAATTAGAAAAAAAAAATCTAAATGTCCATCAAGGATAGCCTGGATAAATAAATTCTGGTTTATACATATAATAAATACTAAAGTACCATTGTGGTAAGCACAATTCTAAATTGCCACCCCCATGATCTCTGTGCCTGCTGGTATGCCTTGTATAATCTCTCTAATGCAGGTAGAACCTCTGACTTGTTTCTAACAAATAGAATTGACAAAAGTCATGGGATGTGGTTTATTTATTTTCTTTATTAGGTTATGTTATAGGCAAAGGTAATGGGATATTACCCTCCATAGTTTTGTATGTGTGTTATGTCTCTCCATATATTTATGTATGTATGTGTATGTGTACACACACACACACACACACACACACACACCTCTATGTCCATGTATATATATTTAAGCAAACTCTTCTCTCCTGCTGGTGTTGAAGAAGCAAGCTGCCATGAGTTTTAAAGCTTTAAGAAAATGAATTCTGCCAATAACCCCAATGCACTTGGAAGCAGATCCTTCCCCCAGTTAAGCCTCCAGAGGAGAATGCAGCCTGGCTGACATCTGGACAACAGCTTGTGAGACTCCGAGCAGAGGAGTTAAGTCACTGTTGACCCTGTGGAAACTGGGAGATAATAAATGTGTGGTGTTTTAAGCCACTATATTTGTGGTAATTTGTTAACAGCATATAAAACTATTGCAACTATATAGAATTAAAAATCAATAAACTAAGCTATATGTATCAATACAGATGAATCTTCTAAGATTGAACAAAAGAAATAAGTCATGAAGAATACAGACAGTAGGTTCAATTTACATTATGTTTTAAAGCAGATAAAACCCAACCAAAATGTAATTTAAGGAGGCATACATAAAGAGTGAAGTTATAAAGAAAAGCAAAGGAAGAAAATCACAAAAGATGGGAGAGTAGGTTACTTCTGCAAGAGAGTACAGGACCCACATGGAGCTCTAAGCTATTAGCAGTGTTCTATTTCATGACCAGAGCTCATAATATTAAAAATAATTTAATTTATAGAATGTACAAATTACATTGCTATATTATGGTTAGCACCCCCCGCCCCCACCAGCCCTCCAGCTCAATCCCTCTCCTTATGGTGGAGTGATTTGAGGGCAGACAAACTTAAATTCAAATCTTAATTCTGTCACTTCTTTGCTGTATGATCTTAATTTAGAGCTATAAAATCAATATCCAGTCTCCAGACTTTCCAGATGAAAGGGCTATAATAAATAACAGCTGAAAAATCATTACCTATTAATGAAAAAATAAATACAAAATCAACAATTTTGAGTTCTAACATATACATAAATACTATGGATATATTTTTAATTAAAAAATGATAGTAATCAACCAACATTGTAGAGAGACTGGTACTCACATGCTGGTAGCATTGCAAATATATAGTCTTTCAGAGGAGTAGGTTTAACCCTATTTGAAAAGTGAAATGAGATATTAAAGTATTGCCATTCTTTGATTCAGGATTTCTACTTTGAGAAATTTAAGGTTATTTAAGTAAATAATCTTAAAAAGTCAGAACCAAGCCAATGTGTACAATAGTGTTTGAGGCAAAAGACTTATGACTTATCTTAACTTGAACTTGAAACAACTCAAGTTCCTTAATTTTTATGTAAAGTACCAAAAGTGGAGCACATTGACAATAAAAATAATGTGATAAATATATGCCTTGTGGGGTGCCCAGGTGGCTCAGTCAGTTGGGAGTCTGCCTTCAGCTCAGGTCATGATCCCAGGGTCCTGGGATCAAGCCCCATGTCAGGCTCCCTGCTCAGTGTGGAGCCTGCTTCTCCCTCTCCTTCTGCTCCTCCCCTCTGCTTGCTCTCTCTCCTGCTCTCTCTCTCTCAAATAAAGAAATAAAATCTTAAAAAATACATTATTAAAAAGTATATACCTTGTGTTGGTATATGGATATATTAAACAACATCAATGAACAACCAGAACTAAACATGCATTCACATGCTGTCTATATGATTAAAAATATCTGCAGAAGCATTGAAAATATCAGAGATAGTTAAAACAATATAAACAATTGTGTTAGGCTTATGGGAATGTTCAATGAAGTGATTATGATTTTTAAAATAAGTGGGTATATATTTAACTGGAGGCATATATTTAATGATGGAATTTCAGGAAGTGTTATAGACAGATGGTGAAACTATTTGTACAGGATGTGGGGGTGGGTAGGGGAAAGGGGGACCTAAAATTGTACCACATGGGAAGTTTCTATAATCAGAGGGCTTTCTCTGGGTTGTTTAGGCTGTGGAGCCAAAGGGGAGAATCATACAGAAGATTTCTCAAGGGGAAAAAGACTGGAAGAACTATACTTAGAAAAATGTGATTGTAAATTTCTCTTTAGGATGTAAGCTGCTTTCTTTTAGTTTGTGTCTCTTTTTTTTTTCCTAAAGCAATTACAACTTAATGATTTACTTCAATATACAAGAGACACTTCTGGGGTGAGTCTGAATCCTGTGTGCCTTGGTCTGACTAATTTCAACACGGAAAGAAGTCTGAAAAGTGTCACAATGAAAGAATATAGTCATTCACAGAATGGTATCCAATTGCTTTGATGGCAGCAACTTTAAGGTCGTTTTGTTCTGAGTCTTAGTAATTTTAGTAAATTGAGTATTTTAGCAAATTAAAACCAAAAAAAATGAAGCGCCATTCCCAACCATAGCCCAGCATAAAAGAAGGCCCAGGAGCAAGAAGGGAGGTTCTCCGTGGCTATTCCAGCTTTCAGGTTAGAGCACAGATTAGAAACAAGGAAGAAACCTCCTTTATCTTTATTATTATTATTTTTAAGGAGGCTCCACACCCAGCATGGAGCCCAACACGGGGCTTGATCTCAAGACTTTGAGATCAAGACCTGAGCTGAGATCAAGAGTTGGACACTTAATTGACTCAGCTACCCAGGTGCCCCAGAAGCCTCCTTAATCTTAATCAATAAACTGTAGGTGTTCTGCCTAGAGAGAAAGTGAATGCAGATAAAAGTGTTATGCATCAAAGAGCACTATAATGTCAACAGATCACTTCTCTATCTCCGTTTCTCTAGTTATAGAATAAAATGAAAAATAACTTCCTCTCTCCACCATTTCCCTGTATCCCTGCCATTCATCCATCTGGAACATATTGTGACCACAGATTAGCGAAATCAATGATTTTTTTCAGAACATGATATACAGTTCTCCCTGCCATCAAGTGGCTTATTACACTTTAATTGAGACTACCTCTGTTTTTTGCATTGTGATCTGATTTCTACCCACGTATTTTTTTAGAGAAGTTTTTAAATCACAAAGAGTGATGAGCAGTGAATGAATTTTTAACTAAACTTTCCATGATATTAAAATTGTAAGAAATATAAAAAGATCACATAGACAGTGTTTACCTTTAAGCAGCACATGATTTAAAACAAAACAAAACAAAAAAGCTTTTAGTATCACAAGGGCTACGATGTAATCTCCCTAATAAGATCACTTGATAACAAGTTGCTCAACTGTGTGCATGACCTTTCAAACAGAACTCCCTCTAATGCCATGAGCTGTCATGCAAGTATTCATAACTTGGGGTTATATTTCATATACATTATTCGAGAAGTCTACATAATACCGACAAAATAATTTTCTAAACCTCCATATTCTCTTGTTTCCGGGTATATCTTGATATACTAAGGAAAAAAACAACTGCAATGTCAACAAATTGCTTTAGAATCTAAAGTTTAGATAATGTCACAAACTATTCAAAGAAATTAGTAAGTCTTTTCAGCAGCTGTTCCTCCACTTTCCCTGGCAGCATCAGGTGGCAAGGACAAGCAGTAACCAAATCCACTTAGTGCTAGGTGTGACTCTGAAAGAACATTGATGACCTTACTAAAATAGTTGGGTCTGATGTTCTGAAGAATGATCAAATAGGGGAGCCATGTAACAGGCTGCCCATACCATCCTCCCACCAAGCTTCATTTAGTATACAGCTTGAAATTTTGTTGGGATAACAGCTTGCAGGAAGGGAGAACAGTTTAGGAGAAAAAGTACTAGAGTTGGATAGATCAAGATGCTAATTCTAGGCCCTCTCATGTCAACCCCTCTGAGAAATCATCTGTAACATGAAAGCTACAAACAATACCAATTCCGTAGGGTTATTTGAAGATTAAAAGAATGTAAACAACCTATTTAGCATAAAAATAAAAGCTCAAGAAATGTTAGTTCCCTTGCCCCATTTACCTGGGTCACCCTGGCCTTTCTTATTAAATTTTCAGTTTATTTTCAATTATAGCATTCTTAGAGTCTTTAGAGTCCAGTTAATGAGATGCAATTGATAACATTGTGTTGCATGCTGTTAATGCAAGGACTGAGTATACTTTCCCTGGTGTTTCTTGATAATTATCCAGACATTCCACAAGGTCATGGTCTGTGGCATTGTGCAGAGCATACAATAAACAATAGATCAACATTTTAAAAAAAATTTTATTATGTTATGTTAGTCACCATACAATACATCATTAGTTTTTGATGTGGTGATCCACGATCCATTGTTTTCCTATAACACCCAGTGCTCCATGCAGTACGTGCCCTCCTTAATACCCATCACTGGGCTAACCAATCCCCCCTCCCCACTCCCCTCTAAAACCCTGTTTGTTTCTCAGAGTCCGTAGTCTCTCATGGTTCATCTCTCCCTCCAATTCCCCCCCCCATTTTTCCCTTCCTTCTCCTAATGTCCTCCATGCTATTCCTTATGTTCCACAAATAAGTGAAACCATATGATAATTGACTTTCTCTGCTTGACTTATTTCGCTTAGCATAATCTCCTCCAGTCCCATCCATGTTGATGTAAAAGTTGGGTATTCATCTTTTCTGATGGCTGAGTAATATTCCATTGTATATATGGACCACATCTTCTTTATCCATTCATCTGTTGAAGGGCATCTCAGCTCTTTCCACAGTTTAGCTATTGCGGACATTGCTGCTATGAACATTGGGGTGCATATGGCCCTTCTTTTCACTACATCTGTGTCTGGGGTAAATACCCAGTAGTGCAATTGCTGGGTCATAGGGTAGCTCTGTTTTTAAATTTTTGAGGGACCTCCACACTGTTTTCCAAAGTGGCTGTACCAACTTGCATTCCCACCAACAGTGTAAGAGGGTTCCCCTTTCTCCACAACCTCTCCAACATTTGTTGTTTCTTTCCCTGTCCATTTTTGCCATTCTAATTGGTGTAAGGTGGTATCTCAGTGTGGTTTTGATTTGAATTTCCTGATGGCTAATGATGATGAACATTTTTTCATGTGTCTGTTAGCCATTTGTATGTCTTCTTCAGAGAAGTGTCTTTTCATGTCTTCTGCCCATTTTTTGACTGGATTATTTGTTTTTTGGGTGTTGAGTTTGAGAAGTTCTTTATAGATCTTGGACACCAGCCCTTTATCTGTAGGGTCATTTGCAAATATCTTCTCCCATTCTGTGGGTTGCCTCTTTGTTTTGTTGACTGTTTCCTTTGCTGTGCAGAAGCTTTTTATCTTCATTAAGTCAGAAGTTCATTTTTGCTCCTGTTTCACTAGCCTTTGGAGATGTCTCTTGAAAGAAGTTGCTGTGGCTGATGTCAAAGAAGTTATTGCCTATGTTCTCCTCTAGGATTTTGATGGATTCCTGTCTCACACTGAGGTCTTTCATCCACTTTGAGTTTATCTTTGTGTAGGTGTTAGAGAATGGTCGAGTTTCACTCTTCTGCATGTGGCTGTCCAATTTTCCCAGCACCATTTATTGAAGAGACTGTCTTTTTTCCATTGCATATTTTTTCCTGCTTTGTCGAAGATTATTTGACCATAGAGTTGAGGGCCCATATCTGGGCTCTCTATTCTGTTCCATTGGCCCATATATCTGTTTTTGTGCCAGTACCATGCTGTCTTGGTGATCACTGCTTTGTGATATAGCTTGAAATCAGGCAATGTGATGCCCCAGCTTTTTCTTTTTCAACATTTCCTTGGCAATTCAGGGTCTTCTGTGATTCCATACAAATTTTAGGATTGTTTGTTCCAGCACTTTGAAAAATGTCATTGGAACTTTGATTGGGATGGCATTGAAGGTATAGATTGCTCTGGGTAGCATAGGCATTTTAACAATGTTTATTCTTCCGATCCATGAGCATGGAATGTTTTTCCATCTTTTTGTGTCTTCTTCAATTTCTTCCATGAGTGTTCTGTAGTTCCTAGAGTATAGATCCTTTACCTCTTTGGTTAGGTTTATTCCGAGGTATCTTATGGTTTTGGGTGCTATTGTAAATGGAATCGTTTCTCTAATTTCTCTTTCTACAGTTGCGTTGTTAGTGTATAAGAAAGCAACTGATTTCTGTGCATTGATTTTGTATCCTGCCACATTACTGAATTGCTGGATGAGTTCTAGTAATTTGGGGGTGGAGTCTTTTGGGTTTTCCACATAAAGTATCATGTCGTCTGTGAAAAGAGAGTTTGACTTCTTCTTTGCCAATCTGAATACCTTTTATTTCTTTTTGTTGTCTGATTGCTGTTGCTAGGACTTCTAGTACTATGGTGAACAATAGTGGCGAGAGTGGGCATCCTTGACGTGTTCCTGATCTCAAGGGAAAGGCTCTCAGCTTTTCCCCATTGAGGATGATATTCGCTGTGGGTTTTTCGTAGATGGATTTTATGAACTGGAGGAATGTTCCCTCTATCCCTATACTCTGAAGAGTTTTAATCAGGAAAGGATGTTGTATTTTGTCGAATCCTTTTTCTGCATCAATTGAGAGGACCATATGGTTCTTCCTACTCCTCTTATTAATGTGTTCTATCACATTGATTGATTTGCGAATGTTGAACCACCCTTGCATCCCAGGGATAAATCCCACTTGGTCGTGGTGGATGATCCTTTTAATGTATTGTTGGATCCTATAAGCTAGGATTTTGTTGAGGATTTTGGAATCCATATTCATCAGGGATATGTCAGAAATTCTCCTTTTTGATGGGGTCTTTGCCAGGTTTGGGGATTAAGGTAATGCTGGCCTCATAGAATGAGTTTGGAAGTTTTCCTTCTGTTTCTATTTTTTGAAACAGGTTCAGGAGAATAGGTATTATTTCTTCTTTGAATGTTTGGTAGAATTCCCCAGGGAATCCATCAGGCCCTGGACTCTTGTTTTTCGGGAGGTTTTTGATCACTGCTTCAATCTCGTTACTGGTTATTGGCCTATTCAGGTTGTCAGTTTCTTCCTGTTCAGTCTTGGCAGCTTATAGGTTTCCAGGAAGGCCTCCATTTCATCCAGATTGCTCAGTTTATTGGCATATAGCTGTTGATAATAATTTCTAATAATTGTTTCTATTTCCTTGGTATTAGTCATGATCTTTCCCCTTTCATTCATAATTTTATTAATTTGGGTCCTTTCTCTTTTCTTTTGGATAAGTCTGACCAGTAGTTTATCGATCCTATTAATTCTTTTAAAGAACCAGCTTCTAGTTTCGTTGATCTGATCTACTGTGTTTCTGGTTTCTAATTCATTGAGCTCTGCTCTAATTTTAATTATTTCTCTTCTAATGTGTGGCTTAGGCATAGTTTGTTGCTTTTTCTCTCGTTCTTTAAGGTGTAGAGTTGGTGAATTTGGGATTTTTCTGTTTTTTTGAGTGAGACTTGGATGGCTATGTATTTCCCCCTTAGACCACCTTTGCAGTATCCCATAAGTTTTGGACTGATGTGTTTTCATTCTCATTGATTTCCATGAATTGTTTAAGTTCTTCTTTGATTTCCTGGTTGACCCAAACATTCTTGAGCAGAGTGGTCTTTAGCTTCCCAGTGTTTGAATTTCTGCCAAATTTTTTCTTGTGATGGAGTTCCAGTTTTAAAGCATCGTGGTCTGAGAATATGCAGGGAATAATCTCAATCTTTTGGTATTGGTTGAGACCTGATTTGTGACCTAGTATGTGGTCTATTCTGGAGAAAGTTCCATGTGTGCTTGAGAAGAATGAGTATTCTGTTGTTTTAGGGTGGAATGTTCTGTATATATCTATGAGGTCCAGCTGGTCCAGAGTGTCAATCAAAGCTCTTGTTTCTTTGTTGATTTGCTGCTTAGATGATCTGTCTATTGCTGAGAGTGGAGTATTGAGGTCTCCAAAATTAATGTATTGTTATCAATATGACTGTTTATTTTTGTTAACAGTTGGCTTATGTAGATGGCTGCTCCCATGTTTGGGGCATAGAAATTTACAATTGTTAGATCTTCTTGTTGGATAGACCCTTTAAGAATGATATAGTGTCCTTCTGTGTCTCTAATTACAGACTTTAGTTTAAAAGCTAATTTGTCTGATATAAGAATTGCTACCCCAGCTTTCTTTTGAGGTCCGCTGGCATGGAAGATGGATCTCCATCCCTTCACTTTCAGTCTGGATGTATCTTTGGTTCAAAATGAGTCTCTTGTAGACAGCATATGGATGGGTCCTGTCTTTTTATCCAATCTGCAACCCTGTGATGTTTTATGGGAGCATTTGGGCCATTCACGTTGAGAGTGATTATTGAAAGATATGAATTAATTGTCATCATGTTGCCTGTGAAGACGTTGTTTTTATAGATTGTCCCTGTAAATTTCTGTTGTATATCACTCTTGGGGTCTTTCTCCTTTTATAGAACCCCCCTTAATATTTCTTGCCAGGCCGGCTTGGTGGTCACATATTCTTTCAGTTTCTGCCGGTCGTGGAAGCTCTGCATCTCTCCATCCATTCTAAATGACAGCCTTGCCAGATAAAGTATTCTTGGCTGCATGTTCTTCTCGTTTAGTACCCTGAATATGTCTTGCCAGGCCTTTCTGGCTTGCCAGGTCTCTGTGGATAGGTCTGACGTTATTCTGATGTTCCTCCCTCTGTACGTAAGGAATCTCTTCCCCCTAACTGCCCTTAAGATGGTTTCCTTGGTTCTAAGATTTGCAAGTTTTACTATTACATGCCGGGGTGTTGGCCTGTTTTCCTTGATCTTGGGAGGGGTCCTCTCTGCCTCTAGGACTCAAATGTTTGTTTCATTCCCCAGATTAGGGAAGTTCTCAGCTACGATTTGCTCAAATACATCTTCTAGTCCTCTCTCTCTCTCCACTCCCTCCGGGATTCCAATTATTCTGACATTGGAACGCTTCATGGTGTCACTTATTTCTCTGATTCTATTTTCATGGATTCTGAGTTGTTTTTCCCTGGCCTCCTCTCTTCCCTTTTTATCTATTATATTGTCTTCCAGGTCGCTTATTCTCTCTTCTACCTCAGTTACCCTAGCTGTTAGATTATCTAGACTGGATTGGATCTCATTGATAGCATTTTTAAGTTCTGCCAATTCACTTTTTATTTCTGCCCTTAGAGACTCTATGTTGCCATTAATTGATTTCTCCATTCTAGCCATTGTTCACAATTGCTAGCCTGAATTCCATCTCCAACATCTTGGTTATATCTGCATCCATTTGTAAATCTGCAGCATAAGTCATAATCTCTGAGTCTTTTCTATTTTGGGGGTTCCTCCTCCTCGTCATTCTGTTGATGGGTGTTTGAGGAATGTATAGAGTCCAAATTATTGACCAGAACCCAAGCAAGATGCACCTGTTTTCTTGGGACCTTAGGGTTGCTGGCCTCTTGTTTTCCCAGCCTGTCTTCTGCGGGAGGGGCCTGCCACGCTGTTACTCAGCAACCCTGTTTGGGCGGAGTTGCCCTGCGCCCCTGTGGCGGGGGATGGGCTCAGTGGGAATCAGTTTTTGGGGCTTTTGTTCTCTGGCGGCTTTCCCTGGCGGCTTTCCATGTCTCTTCCACGAGTCAGAGCAGAAGAGACTATTTCCAACCCTCTTGCCTCAGAGCAGAGAGATCGCAGTCTGTTCTTCAGTGAGCTCTCCAGGCCACACTGTCTCTGTTTCTGTCCGTGCTGCTATAAACTGCAGCGTCCTGGGTTGTGCGCCCCTCCGCAGCGCTCCCAGTCCTGCCTCCAGGTCAGGGCACGTCTCTGCCCTTTGTGCTTCTAAAATGGCCAGCCGCTCCCAGTTTGCAGGTGCGACCCCACCACTCCGGTTTCTGCCCCGGGGGCTGCCCTAAAGTCCGTTCCCCGCTGCTACCGGTCTGCGAGTCTGCGCCCCGTCCACAGCGAGGGAGGCTGTCACTCACCGGCGGTGTAGGATCCCCACGGCCAGGCACCCTTCCACTGCCGTTTATCCTCCGATATTTGCCTGCAGAATCACGGCTCCCCGCTTCGTACCTCAAACCCAACCGCGTGTGATATTCTGCTTGTAGAGATCCAGATCTTCTTACATCTCAGGCTGGTTTCGTGGGTGCTCAGAGTGGTCTGGTAGATAATCCAGCTCAATTCCGGGGACCAGTTGAAATAGGGTCCCCTACTCCTCTGCCATCTTTCCCCCTAGATCAACATTTTTATGTCATCTTGTACAGGTCTTTTTTGCTCGCTACCATTGCTCTCAAATTTTGTGTTGTTAATCTAAAGATAACCTCATTAGAATTTTGTAGATAAAAGCCTCATCACAATAAGGCTGCATAAAATAAATTGAACAAAACCAGACTTTTAGTGCAAACTACATCATTAGTGAGAGGATTTGGATCAGAGAGGTCACCATAGACTCTGATGTGACCAGACCATAATGGTATTTTGGACCTATTCCATAATGGAGTAGGAAGGCCAGACCTGCTTAACAAAACACTTGATCCTCCATGCAATGCTCAGTGGGCATCATCTACAAGTTACAAGGCACTTTGAGGACCGCTAAATTGACAAACTGGAATAAAGACATTGAAATAGAAACTTTCCTCCCTGCTTCCCTCCCTTCCCTCCTTCTTTCCTATTCCTCTTTCCCTTTTTTATTTCTTTCCATTTTATCTTTTTACAGGCTACTGACAAAAACACACATTGCACATAAGTTACATGCATGTTACAAGATGAACTATTAGAGATCGAGGAGACTAATATTGCTGCATGTGCAATCAAGACATTCCTCTAGGTTTAGCGAAGAGTTAGAGATTGCAACAGAGACAAACTCAAGCACACATTATCACATTCTCTAAAATATGCCTGAAATGTGATGAAAAATTTATCAACAGTTATTCTATATTATTTGGCTTGCTTTTCTTTTGTTAAAATTAATAATTTTTTTATTAACCACCAGATGTTGTATGATCCAGTTTTAATAATATCATTTATTTATCTTTCTGTTTGTCTAAACTTTCATTCGTATATAGGCATAGAGAGATGTCTGAAATAATATTCATTTAAGGTTAATAATGGTCATTTTCTGAGTGGTAAGAAGTATTTATTGCTTTATTTGTTGTGCTTTCCTTAATCGCTTGAATTTTTTAAATGAGGATGTATCTTTTTAAAAAAAAATCGAAGTTGTTATTCTTTAATAAAATCATCCAAGACAATGATTTTCTACTTATCTAGCTTCTGGTTAAAAGTGACAAATAGGGAATGAAAAGTTATACTGTTAAGCCCTTAAGTTTTAAGAGAAAAAAAAGTGTAAATAGTATAATTACCCAGGTGAACCAACAAAATTTAAAATGCAATGTATCGAAGCCAAAAATCACTCAAAGAAGGCAAACAAATAAATAAACATTAAGTATAGTGAAATACAAAAACCCTTGATTCTCCTAAGGCCATTTCCTGCCCAATTAAAGAATTAAATAAAATGTTTATTTTTAACACTTGGTTATCCGAGATTCTGGGGAGAAAACCAACCTGTGGGGGTGGTGGGGAGAAAGAGAGGGTCCCAGGGGACTGAGACTGGTTCTCTAGTCCTTGATGGCACCACAAAAGGTGTCCATATTCGTGCTTTGTTTCAGTGTTTTTGAAGGATCAGCTTACAGCAAAGTAAGAGGGACTGCATGATATGAGAAACCTTTTACTGATCATTAGAGTTGATCTTTGGCCAGAAAATACCAATTTTCTTCCCTGTGGACAGACACTATCCAGAAATCTCTGACTTCCTAGACTGAGGTCTTGAACTTATAGAAATTGTGGTTCAAAAAGAGCATCACCTGCTGGATGAGTTACTCCAAAGAGCTGTCAGTCACCAAATGGGAAGTACTGTTTGTTACACATTTACATTACAGCTGCAAACAGAGAATAACCCTATCTTCCCATACAGAATATACTCTGTGGTTTAAAAACAAACTAGATGATACATGACAGGAGGGAAATTCACTTAGATAGCAAATTCACTAACTTAAGGTATCTATTTACAAATTGGTTGTGAAGCCCGATCATTTATTAAACAAAGATTTATGCCTTGATCACTTGAAAGTGATAGAAGTTGTACAGTGAACTTGAGATGCATACAAATCAAATGAAAACACCAATGACTTCAATCTAGGCAGGCCTATCATTCTTTTATTTTTTTTTTATTTTTTATTTTTTTTTAAATTTTTTATTGTTATGTTAATCCCCATACATTACATCATTAGTTTTAGATATAGTGTTCCATGATTCATTGTTTGTGCATAACACCCAGTGCTCCATGCAGAACGTGCCCTCCTCAATACCCATCACCAGGCTAACCCATCCTCCCACCCCCCTCCCCTCCAGAACCCTCAGTTTGTTTTTCAGAGTCCATCGTCTCTCATGGTTCTTCTCCCCCTCCGATTTCCCCCCCTTCATTCTTCCCCTCCTGCTACATTCTTCTTCTTTTTTTCTTTCTTAACATATATTGCATTATTTGTTTCAGAGGTACAGATCTGAGATTCAACAGTCTTGCACAATTCACAGCACTTACCAGAGCACATACCCTCCCCAGTGTCCATCACCCAGTCACCCCATCCCTCCCACCCCACCCCCCACTCCAGCAACCCTCAGTTTGTTTCCTGAGATTAAGAATTCCTCGTATCAATGAGGTCATATGATACATGTCTTTCTCTGTTTGACTTATTTCGCTCAGCATAATACCCTCCAGTTCCATCCACGTCGTTGCAAATGGCAAGATCTCATTCCTTTTGATGGCTGCATAATATTCCATTGTATATGTATACCACATCTTCTTTATCCATTCATCTGTTGATGGACATCTTGGCTCTTTCCACAGTTTGGCCACTGTGGACATTGCTGCTATAAACATCGGGGTGCACATACCCTTTCGGGTCCCTACTTTTGTATCTTTGGGGTAAATACCCAGTAGTGCAATTGCTGGATCATATGGTAGCTCTATTCTTTTAAATGACAAGTGAAATTCAGAGTGTTGGTGGGAATGGGGAGAAATTCAAACTTTCATACATTTCTAATGGAAATATGAATTGGTAAAACCACTTTGGAAATCTGTTTGGCAGTCTCTTCTAAAGTTAAACATACACATACCCTACGACCTACCCATTCTCCTCCTAGGTATATATTTAATAGAAATGCATATACATGTGCAGCAAAAGACAGACATGAAAATGTTTGTAGCAGCATTTTTTTGTAATATCCTCAAAATGTAAATGACCCAAATGCCAATGAACAGTAGAATGGATACATTATCATATTGTATAATAGAATACTGTATAGAAATGAGAATGAACAAACTATAACTGTAAACAACAATGTGAATTAATCTCATGAACATAATGTTGATCAGCCAGACACAATCTAGGCCATCTGATAAATTATAAAAACAAGCAGAATGAAACTATGATGTTAGAAGTCAGGAGAGTGGTTACCCTCGGGGTTAAAATTATGAAAGGAGCATGAGGGAGTTTCCAGAAGCTGGTGCTCTTTATTTCTTGCTTTGGGTGCTGGTTAGATGCTTGAGTTCAGTTTGTGAAAATTCATTGAGCTGCACACTTATGATGTACGTACCTTTCTATTTATCTGTTACACTTCAATAAGTTAAAAAATTAAAATGTATAAATGTTTATTCTTTATGAGAGGTTTAAATTGCCCTCACTTATTACTGTGCTTATAGCAATGACCATGTTCAGTATTTGATGTTCAGGCAACATTTGATCTTTAACAAAGGTACAGATTAAAAATTCAAATACATATATGCTTGAAAAATAACTATTTCTTTTTTTTAAGATTTTATTTATTTATTTGACAGAGAGAGACACAGTAAGAGAGGGAACACAAGCAGGGGGAGTGGGGAGGGAGAAGCAGGCTTCCCACAGAGCAGGGAGTCCGATGCGGGGCTCGATCCCAGGACCCTGGGATCATGACCTGAGCCGAAGGCAGACGCTTAACGACTGAGCCACCCAGGCACCCCATAACTATTTATTTCTAAAAGTGACATGATAAAACAAATAGACAAAACTAAATTGCTTTCTCATTTTTCATAAGCATTCTGGCCTTTCTCATTTCCCACTTCTGGACTGAGCTGATCTCAAGCAAATCTATGTGCAGAGGAAAGAGGTGGTGCTAATCTCAAGAACGATCAAGTGCCAATAGTAGCCATAATAATAATAATATCAATAATAATAATAGAACTTGAGTAGTAAAAATACCATTTACTGAGCATTTTGTTGTAAGATCATAGATACACCAAGTATTACAAATGAAACAATGTGGGTAATACAATCATCTCTGTGAGTTAGGCTAAAAAGAGGTTTTCATCCGAAATATTAAGATTCATAGAGCTTTCAAACTCAAAGGCCAGGCAGGTAATACAAATGAATAAGGTAGGCCCGATGAAATACAATGGGGCCTGGTGGTGGGGTCTGGAAAAACTATAGAGCCCCTAACCCCTAACTGAGAACCAGAGTAGGTTCAGATCAGACACATCAGGGACTAGGTAGAAGTTCAAACGATCAGGCCCCACCCCAGATCTACTGAGTCAGAAACTCTGGGGTGGAGCCCAGTAACCTGAGTTTTAACAAGCTTGATTCTGAGCCACATTCATGTATGAGAACCACTGATCTATATGTATTCTAATTCTTTTTTTTTTTTTTAACATGTGGGTTTAAAACAAAAAAGAAAGATCTTCTGGCCAGATTTGGCCATAGGCTACCAATTTATAACTCCTGATGAGAATCAAATGAATTTGTACAACTATGTCTGTATTTCCTTTTTCTAAGATAGAGAAAGATAGTATGTTGAACCTAAGTTTTATCCTCTCCAGGATTCAAACCTATCTGGGCATGCCTGGAGTCCGGTTGGGATAGGCCTTCTGGAATTCTATTTATAAGACAAGTTAAGTCGCCTCCAGGAACTAATCCCAGTGGAAGAAAGAACCAAGGTACGGAGGTTGCATGAAGGGCAACAGATGTGGTTGAACGTGTCTGAGTACATCACGGTGTCTGTCACTCAGACTGCAGCCCAGCCTGGTGGAGTCATTCATTCTTTCAACAAATAACTGTCAAGCATCTACCTAATCTCTCCTTAGCCCTGTGACTCCAGGGTGGCTGTAACAGAAGATCTAGCAAAGGCTAAAGGAACTGGTTTTGCTCATCTTCTTAGGACACGAGGAGTGCAACCTGTCCATGGCATGAATACTGGTGCCAGGGGCAGTAGTGTGGGCAGCTCTGGCATCCTGTGATGTACTGGAAGTTAGACTTCGGGACTCGGAGGCCTCCTTGCACACGTCAGCAGCTGCCAACAGTGGTGGCAGTACCTGTGGTGGGCAGTGATGACACGGCTTGAGGATTGGCAGCTGCTTGTATCAGGCAAGGAGAGGCGTGGACACCATTTGGCAGCTGAGAGAAGTGTTCTTGGAGCACACAGGCATCCTGTGTGCCCTAGATCAGGACACCCTGATCTAGTGTATATAGAGGATGAATCCCGCCCCCGGAGAGCTAGGGAAATGGGATTTTATAGTTATGGCTGTTGCTATGTGTAAATTACACGTAGGAAAACACTGAGTCCTTAAGGGAATCTATGACTTTTTGTTTTTCTGTCTTGGCAACATTTAAAGAAACTACATGTTGCTTCTTGTGATAAAGTTAAGGTAATGTGCCTGCAGTGAACACTGTAGACACAAATATCAGATTTCGAACATTTGGTTTCCCTTTTTAAAATAAAAAACAGGAAGATTATTATAGGCTTTGGGACATGAGGTTTAAAAAATCACATCATACATTCCTAATTTTTTCCCCCTCTCTCAAAACATCCCTATAAAATGAAACAACATTGCTGATGAGCTGTTCTTTGGCACCAGTGGACAGTTTATTGCAAAGGAAAAAGGATCTTGGAAACAGCCACTCCTATCCTGCCAGAATTTTGAGAGATTGATGCCCTTTTCTTTCATTTCTGCAATGACTATAGGCTGCAGATTTTCAGTTACTTTCTGAAATCACAAATTGAAGTCTATTAAAAACATATTTGTTATTCTACACACACATACATACCCCACAAAGGTTTGGGAGTTTGGAGACCACAAGTATCTGTAAGACCTAAGGAATTTCCCCTGAGTAACCAGAATTTTCCAAAAAAAGTCAAGCAGTTGCTTCACTGCATTTAACTCGGTCTTTTATGATATACCTAATGAGCAAGGCGTGTGGTATGTCAGTATTCCAACTAGATAGCAATACCCTGCAGATTTTTAATTTTCTAGTAGAGCCATACTTTTTTTCTTGATTGCTATTTATTTGAAACCAACTTGTTAAGCCCAAGCAAACTAAAAGAGTCACTTTAGTTTTGATACTTCAGTTCTAGCCAACCCAGAGCATCCATAGTAGAATGTTAGGGGGTGGGGGCAGAGATCAGGAGATGTGAGGCCTGACCAGGTGTGTCACCTTGGGCAAGTCAGTTCCCACAATGGGGCTCAGTCTAACTCTTGGTCATATTGGAGGCAGGCAAATTGGACAGAGTTCTGTGACTAGCACAGAGTTCTGTGGGTAGAGTGCTGCATTCCTTAACCTCTAGATTAAGAGAACTCTCCCTGCAGAGTCCTAATGAAGGATCAACTATTTGAAAGACAGTTTTGCCTTGAGAAGACTCTCAGAGGCTATTGATATTATAGACTTCTTCTTTATAGAGAGCTGGGGTAATTTTCTGTGTACCTTTGGGTATAAGTGACTGGTATTGTTGCCAGTCAAAGGCTTGTTTCTATATTAACTTTACAGAATTTAGGTTCCTGGAATACAAATTGCTAACAGGAATATGAAACATTTCTTCAGTTCTGTTTTCATAATGTTTCTTTCCTTTATGCTCCTCCTTCCGAATCATACCTGGCCTCTTCCCTTCCCTTTTCACGTGAGTTTATACATGGGTTTCCAGATTAATCCCAAGTATGGCCCTTCTCCCGTTACTCTCCTGCTCAAAAACCTGAATCGCTCTCTGTTTACCACAATATAAACTGTGAGCTCCTCGTGGCAAAGTCCTTTCTGTACCATCTGACTCAACCTAGCTTCCCATCCTTGTGGCCCATTACACCCTTTACCGCCGACTTTGAATCTTCCTGCTCTTTATTTCCATGTCCACAGATGCTCTGGCCCTATGCCTTTGTCCTGCTTGTTCTTTCTTCCTGTTTCCACCTGTTCCGATTCTACTTACACCTAACGTTCATGGCCAAGATTCTGCTCCCAGCTTTTCTTGGTCTCTCTCAACTGCAGTCAACCTCTTATTTCTGAATTCCTGTGGCAACTTATCTGCATCTCTTTCATAACAGTTATCACTTTGTACTCTATATTATAGATATTTATGTTGTTATCTTATCTTCCTTACCAGATAATCAGTTTCATGAGGTCAGAGAATATCTGTTCCATATTTATACCCCTCAAGGTACCTGGCACATAGTTTTTCCACAGTTCAATGAATAAATAATATCAGAGGTATCATGGAAATTTGAACTTATCCAAACTCCTTCAACCCAATTAGAACCACTCATGGGGCATTTTTTTTAAATTGTGAAATTTCTTCACTTTTTTTATTAGCTATGTATGTATCTATCAGTCTTTATCTCTATGTCTCTAAGTCACTGGGTTTTATGGTAACTGAGCAAGAGATCTGCTAAATGCTTCTTCCCTCCTTGTCCGGGCTGAATATGAAAGCACACAGCTGCTACCTTACAGTGAAATAAAACCTTTCATTTGTATATTGGCTTATAATTGTTCAAGCACATTTACCCTCATTAACTCAATTCTCATGTTTTATTTCTAAACATATTTACACCTATTTATAACTGTTCATCCATCACGAAAGCAAGAACATTCCGTGTCTTCTAAATGCTATGGAGTTCTCTGTCAACTCTATTTGCTTCACCCTCCTCTTTCTAATGTATTTTACCCATTTATGTCCAATTCTTCTGACTTTTTACATAGCCATAGTTCCTCATGTTTCTGCTTTCTGAGTTTTAATTTTCAAGATAGTGATTTGTTCCTCATCTTTCTCCTTCCTCTGAATAAGACCCATATGTTTTTTCTTTAAAACTATAATTCACCTCTTCCTCTCCCCTAGTCTTGGCTGAGTGACTCCAAAAATATTTAGTTATGGCCCAAGTAATGGTAGTTGCTGCCCCATCCTGAATATTTTTATTGTAGAACCACTGTTTGTTAAGACATTTTGTAAGTTATCTCTGTTTTATATTATATTTAATATAAGCCTTATTTATTATATTTATTCTTTTATTTCCTGTAGGCCCTGAAAGATTATTTTCATACCTGGTTTTGTTATTTATTCTTTTATAGGTATACATCTCCTTTAAGAGGCCGTTGATAATTTCCTATCATACTTTTTAGATCCTCAACCCCCACATTCCTCCTTACGTCCCACTTTTATTTTGTTAACATCCATACTTGTTCATCTTGTTTATTTTTTATATATTTTAAATGCTCTTTTTTTTTCTAAATGATGCCATTATAGCTGTAAATTGCCTAACGACAGCTTCTTTTCACATCTCCCCCCACCCCCCAGGTTTCCTGGATTTGGCCTGCACTTTCTTGTGACAGGATCTATACACCATAAAGACAAAAACATGAAGCCTTAATTAGCCCCTTTCTTTCCTCATTTTTACCTGGAGAATGAAGATTCAGTTCAGAGGCCCCTCTAAATCTTTAGCTATTTCCACAGTTTACCTGGCAATTTTCTGCACTTCATAGTCTTAAAGAAAAAACCATCACTGGTCCATGCACAAGACTCTTCTTTAAACAGAGCAAGTGGTCTTCCTATGACCTTCCTTTGGTATCTTAACCCTTCTCTCTCTAGTCCCTTTTCTTTCACTTACCTATACCATTTGATTACATGTCTAAATTCGTCATTAGACTACAAGTTTGTTTGAAGACAAAAGCTAGATTGTATTCATTTTTGCTACCTCCCACATCCTAATGCAGCAGCAGTAACAGCACAGCCAAAAAGGTTGTAGCAGCCATGCTGTGGGGCTGTGAGCTAAACAAGAAGTAGACTTGGACCTTCAAACCCCAGAAAGAAGCAAAGCAGAACTGTGAGCTGTTGCTTAGTATGACTTGCTTGGGGGAGAATGCCAAAGAGGAAATGAATGTCATGGGGATTCTGCCCCCAGCAAGCCCAGAGGACAAGAATATGAAGCCCATCACCATGACCCCACTTCAGGCCTCTGTCCCATCCATGGTCATCATAATGGGTTGTGAGCTTTCTCCTCCAGTCGCTTTCCAGCTCCAGGGTGGCTCTGGACCTGTGTTCTTGAGTGGCCAGGAATGTTAGAACATTTCAGATCTATCCTAGGAATAGGAGGAGGAGAAGGAGGAGAAAGAAGATGATGTCGATGTAGATGCGTTCCTGGAGGAGGAGGCCCCTGTCCAGCAAGTCAAGAAGCTGGTGCCCCAGAAGCAGACAAGCATTGCTAGGAAAAGAAGAAGTGGAAAAAGCAGAGAAGCAGTGAGATTCAGTCATAAAGACAACAGCCCTGTGAGAAAGGTCAAACCCACACTCAGACCTAAAAAGCCAGGATCCAAGAAATGAGGAGCCAGGAAGGCCTGCAGCCACAGTGACCAAGACAGGGTCTGTGAATGGACCTTCCTCAGGGTATGCTGCGGACCCAAGATGTCCCCCCACCTGGGCTGCTCTCCATCTGGGTCTGACTGTGATGGAGGTGTTGGTGGGACCATAAAAGAGCCCCTTACCCCTAACTATCCTCTTTTAGCAGGACCTGGAGAGAAGAGCAGTGGCCTCGGGGCCACAATAAAGTTCGCTTTGCCAGAAAAAATTTTTTTTACAAGTATCCATCCCTTAGCACAATATATTAAACATTTAAGGTCTTAGCAAAACATTTGTTAAATAAGTTTTTTTTAATATTTTGTTTCTCTTAAGTTCATTAAGTAGCTACTCCTTGCCATTTGTTCTACTTTCTTCTCTTTTGCTTGTTTTTCTCACAGTATTTCGGCAAAACTGCATTTCTGTGGATACAAGATTGCCTTTTAGGGTAAGAAAAATGTCTTGGATCTAGTTAGAGGTAATGATTGCTCAACAAAGTGAATGCACTCAAGGCAATGAATTTTACATTTTTTAAAAAGTTAATGGTTGCATTGGGTATTATATGCAAACAATGAATCATGGAACACTACATCAAAAACTAATGATGTAATGTATGGTGATTAACATAACATAATAAAAAAAAGTTCAAAAAAAAGTTAATGGTTAGTTTATGTTATGTGGATTTTATCTCAATTAAAAAAAAAAAACAACTGCATTACTTACTTGGGTGTGTGATGCAAAGAACCTCCAGTTTTTAAAGTCTCCTTCTTGTCTTTCAAAATGCTGCTAATACTTTTCTTTCATTGACTTGGCTATTTCACCTTTCTCCCATTTGCTGCTGAAAACAGCAATATAAGGGTGATCCAGGCAGCTGTCTGAAGGTTTTGTGGAACTCAGCAGTAAAACCATCAAGAGTTGGTCACAATTTATTTTTTAACTATAATTACTACTAGTAAGTCATTCTGTTTCTGCTCTTTTAATGATACTCTTATTACTGCCCCTTCTCTCTCTTCTCTTTTCTCTGTGCCTTTTCTTGCTCTTAAATAAGTTCCATAAATAATGTGCCTTACCACAGTGGCCATCTATGTCCTGGAGACTTTATATAAGGAAGACAGGACTTCTAAAGACTTCGGTCATTATGGGCTTACTTGTTCCTGATACGGATTAACCATACCTCCTCCTTGTTATCTTGTTTATCCAGAAACAGAAGAGAAGAAATTTTCCTCCTTGTGGGTTTTTGGAGTCAGACAGCCTCAGTTTAGATCCTGGTTCTGTCACCTACTAGCTATGTGATCTTAGGTCAGTCATTTGGACAAGTCAGTTTCCTCATGTAAAAACTGGGGATAACAATAGTACCTACCTCCTAAGTCCTTGTGAAGACTGAATAAGATAATGCACATAAATGTCCCTCGGGGGTACACACATGCATGTATCTGTGTGTACACATTCTTTTTCTACTTCTGCCCTAGCATCAAAAACCGCTCCACCTTCTTTGCTACAGACACCAAGCTACAATTGCTTCTTCTGCTCCCTGCCTGGAGAATTGGCTCTTTCTCCCATCCCCTCTGTGCACAAACAAATGCCAGTCAAGGAAGCACCCAGTTGGAAAAGTAAGCAAGGAGTATATTCGATGAGTTTCAGTATTATAAGAAAGTCATCCAGGAGTAGGTATCAGGCACAGGAAGAAAAGAAAAGGCAATTCTCTGTGACAAAATTTATAATTCCTCTTTGTGATCTTTATTTTTTGATAGTAATTCTTTTTCATTGCACAAAATGGCATAGGGAATCTAAATATCGTGCAGAAATTTGTTATAAATGTCATATCCCTTTAAACTGGCGGGGGTGGGGAAGCTTTCAACAGTAGGTAAAAGTTATTACACATGTTTAAGAAGTTGCACAATATTTCTTATTTGTTTTCAGCATGAAAAGTAAAATTGCCCGCTGTATTATCAGGAGGCATCCAGGTTCAAGGAAAGCAGTCTGGCCCTGCTACCAAGTGACCTTGGACAGGCCACTTCTCTTAGCTGTGTCTGTTTATTCATCTGGAAAATACAAGCACTGGATCTACTCTCCACTATTTTTTATTCAAGAACTGCTTTTCACAGAACAACTCCATTTCCCAGGAATTTAAAAAACATCTTATCATTTTGTGTAGTATATTATGAAGTGGTTTTAGGTTAAAATTTTTTTTAGATTTGTGTTTCAATAAAAATATATTAAAATAATTTAAATAAAACCACCAACATATAACCAGAATCCTATATTTCCTTTTGGGACAGTGTTGGGTTAGACAACAGTGAGTCTTATTATCTCCATGTCAACGTTTTATTTAGATGGGTTTGTTTGTTTCTTTATATTGTAAGGGAATATCCTGAGTTTGGATAATATAGAGTGGACTTTTTTTTTTAATTTTTTAAAAAGATTTTATTTATTTATTTGACAGAGAGAGACACAGCAAGAGAGGGAACACAAGCAAGGGGAGTGGGAGAGGGATAAGCAGGCTTCCCGCTGAGCAGGGAGCCCGATGTGGGGCTCGATCCCAGGACCCCATCATGACCTGAGCTGAAGGCAGATGCTTAATGACTGAACCACCCAGGCGCCCCTAGAGTGGACTTTTTGAGGGTATAATTAAGTCTTGCTCAAAAGCCATACAAAGTATGTCTATATATTACAGAATATAGATTAAGGCTTTTTTTTTGGCATAAGTACATAATTCTTGGTGCTCGTTCTAGAGTTTGGATGAATAGCTAGAAAGTTTATTGTGACTTCGAAGTATTTTTATCTTGTGTTCATGAGACTGTATATTGAATACTTCCTTATGCTTGCTGGAAGGCATGCGCTTGGAATCCAGAGATAAACTTTCCCAAGTGGCACACAAGTGGGGTACTGAGTAGAAGACTGCCAGGGTTGAAGTCAGAAGGCCTCCATTCAAGTCTTGACACCCTACTTACTGGTGCAGTACCTGGGTCAACCATTTAACCCTGAGCTTCAGTTTCCTCATCTGCAAAATGAGGGTGATATATAGCTGTACAACTTCAGTGAAATAAAGTGTAAGGCATTACTTTGAAAAAAGTATCACAGGAGTGTTATCACAGAGCATATGGCAGCACCTGAACTAGGGTGAGGTGAGTGAGGTGCTCAGGGCTCAACATCTAAGGAGGCACTCACTCTCAGGGATGAGCCTGTACTTACCCCACCCTGAGAATGTTGAGCCCTGCCCCTCAGTCTACCCTAGTCCAGGCGCTGGTGTTTGGCCGAGCACAGCTCCTGTGAATAGGAGCCATAAGTCTCCACATGTGGGTCTGGTTTCTGAAAGGCTATTTTGTTGTTGTTTACATACACTTAAGGTAGGTTAGGACCAGCCTTTCCTTCTTCCCAAAAGCCATAATGTTGCTTGGATAAAACAATCCTCTAACTTCCTTTCTTCTCCCTTTTTTTCTATTCCCTTACCATGCTACTTATATATCCGTGCATGGATGTTACACAATACATTCATTTTATCTTCAGCTCTTCTTCTAGAGGCCCTGTTTCATTACAATGGATTGCTAAATAAGACTGTGTCTACATTATTGTTTTCTGAAATTTGTACTCCTGAGGGGTGGGGGGTCTTTTAACTTCAGCTTCTTTAAAGTGCTTGCTTTCAAGGTAGAAGCAATTTACTTGTCAAGTAAAAAGATGTTACAAGGTTATCATGAAAAATTCCAGAGGTGAATGGGTATGAAAACAGTTCTTCTAGGCCCAAAGCCAGAGTCCTAGATGCAAAAATTAATTGCTCTCTGTACAGATTTTTCAACAGCAGTTCACGTGCTCACATGTGTCTGGCTGAGGTGGACTTTTCAGGGTAACTGTTCAGTAACAAACCCTCACTGAGTTCTTTAAACAAGAGAGGCTAGTGTTACTGGTTGGCCTTAGAGCTTTCTCATATTGCTCCCTAGTAGAGTTTGAAAACTTGTTGCCCACTTTTCCACTGGAGTTTCCTCAGGCCAGTCTTAAATTTTGCCCCCTAATATCCTATCCTTGTCTTCTAAATCTTTGCAGATACCCAAATACCACCAGTGATATTTTGAAACTAAATCTGTCACCGAAGAATTATTATTTTTTTAATGTATGAAAACATAATCAGGATCAATGATTAGTAAGATCTGTAGAGGCAGGAGAACTGGCAAATAGAGAGACTCGCCAGGAAATGTGACCTACAGTGAAAGTATTGACGAGGTTCTTTCAGAGAGTGCATTTTTGCCCTTTAGTAGTTAAGAAGCAGGAGAAGAAAAATAAAAAGGCTTAAGACCAATTTTTAAGTCTATTAATTTATTGGAAAGTTAGAACATTGATGAAATATGGTACTTGTAGCCCATTATTTTTCCTATTGTGAAAGGTAAATATATTAATGGAGAGGAATTTCAGTTTATCAACAAACGATGACATCAAACTAAATGCATTATTCAGGTGTTTTTCCTTTGTTACTCAGCAGTCTGTACTTTGGGGTTTATTATTTATGTCTCACAAAACTTCCTCAAACTAGGCAGAGCATAACAAACCATGTGCTAGATGTGTAGGTTGTTAGTTCAGGATAAAGGAATTTCAAGTTGAAATATAGTTAGGAAATCTGCTGAAATGCCACACAAATTTACCAGACATTTAAAACAGACACTGTCCTGGATGTCGAGATTTGAGGAGACTTTTTTTGTCCTTTTTTATATTTTTGATTTTTATAATAATAGTAATAATAAAAGAGTAGGGGAAAATTAGGAATGTTTTCTATAAGGATTTATAATCCATGTTTCCTCAGCTTCCTCTGGTGGGGCCAGAGGGCAGGAATTGGCCCACAGTGTGGCTCACCAGCAGTTCAAATTGGGGCGGAGGGAGGGTATGGTAAACGTGGGTATGGTCCAGACCAACATTAATATGCATTCACTCATCCATAATTCGACAGCTATTTAAAGAAAGCCAACTACGTGGAAAGCATTGTGTGAGGGGCTGGGCAACCAATAATGAACTCAAGCGTGGAGCTTCTGTTCTAAAATTCTTCAATTAGTATTACAATAAGGGCTGCAAAGAAATAACAAGATTCTAAGAGAGTTTATGATAGCAGAACCTGATCAGGTCCGGCATAGGGTGGAAGGTGGCTGTGAAGAAGTGATAAAGTTTACAGTTCTGAAGGGTAAGCAGGAATCAGCCACGTGTATAGGGTCAGGGAAAGAAGGCATTCTAGGTAGAGGGAATGGTTTGTGAGAAGGCCCAGAAATATGGAAAAGCATGTCAACATCAAGAAACTGAGAAGCCATCGTGGCTGGAGTCAAAGGAGCAAGGAGTTATTAGATGTGAGGGTTTGTTTTGTCTTAAGATTTACATTTTTAAAAGAATAGTCTGGCTGCTCTGTGAAGACTGGACTAGAAGGGGCAAGAGGGGACACAGGGAGCCCTGGAGGAGACTGTTACAATGGTCCCCCTGAGAAGTAATGTAGGCCTGGGTGGTGGTTGTGGCCTTGGGCTTAGGGCATAACAGACAAATTCCAGAGATACCACAGGAGGCAGAATTGACAAGAATTGCTGCTTGTTGGTTACAGGAAACAGAACGTTGTCAAGAATGACTCCCAAATAGCTAACTTTAAAACTCGATAGATGATATTACTTACTGAACTAGAGGACCTGGTGAGAAATTTTAGGAGGGAAGAGCATGAGTTTTGTCTGGGCCATAGGGGATTTTAGGGTACCTCTGAGACATTCCAGTGGAGATAGTGAGATATAAAGATCTGGGGATCACAGGAGAGGTTTCTGTGGGACACAGCAGCAGAAGCTTCAGGCAACACTTACTGTCAGAGAGGTGATATCACCTTAATTCCAGGGAGGTTCAGCCAATTAGGTGCTATGTGCAGCTACCAGGAAGTCCTCAGCCCCTTAGAGAGATGTGGGTAGAAGCACATTTACAAAGTGCCACATACGTTGCCTTATGGACTCCTCTAAGGAAGGTATATTTTCATAGTTTGGGAATGAGGACACTGAAGCTCAGAGGAGTTAAATGATCTGCTCAAGCCTGTTCAGCTGATAAGTAGTGAAGGGGGGCCTATTCAACCAGAAACAGTTGGCAAACTCGAAGGACGGTAATTCAAGGAGGGATTGTTTGTTTCACAAAGCATAGTGAAATGAGGAGACAGAGTGGGGGACATGAGGAATAGTACAGTAAACTGGGGCTGGTACTTGATCAAAGTATCAAGAGGAGAGAGTAGCTCCCAGAGTAGTAAGGAGAAAGTAGTGTGTGTAGAAACTGCTTTGAGAGGAGCAGTGACCCTGTGGAGGGACACAGCTGCGGCCAGTCTCACTCAACTCTCTCTCTCTCCCACTTGTCTCCTATCAAGGCTCCCACTGGCCAAACCCAACAGGAAGCCAGAGGGCAGAAAGCTGGGTGGACAAGGTTAGAGGATGCAGAGTGTGATCAAGAGGGAGCAAACAGAATAGCAAGCACCTTGGGTATTCCATCCGGGTCTTCCTAACTTCCAAACCCGTGTACCCCTGGCGCTCCCAAGTTTTGATTAGAAAGCATTGCTCAGGGTAAGGCCTTGATGTGGTGGAGTACGCATGGAAACCTGAGCGGACACCTAGCCAAGCTTGCAAGTCCTGCGCACCAGGTGAGAGAGGAAAACTGGAGTTTGCTGAGGGGTTCTGCCCCAGGCCCATCAGATACCTGTGAGCTCACCGCCTCTGACCCCGTCTGCTTAGTGCAGAGCCAACTTATACAGACAGCCAGGATGCCTCCCTTTAAGACCCCCTCTGAAGTAGGCCAATAATGAATATTCATGTTCACTGTCATGTTATAGATTTGCAAACAAATAAATCAAGGAATTGAGTGGCAGCTCTGTGTATGCACTCATGCCAATTCTCCTTGACTCATGTATCTGAGTCTGCATATGAATTCTAAAAGTAGGGATCATCAATGTAGATTCTTCCCTATATAAAGAAGTCTGTTAAAGAACTGTGTGCTTCGGGGCTTTCTGATCAATTTCCCTATTATCACTTGAAATGTCAAATGAGATAGTACTTTGCTATTGACACTTGAGGCCCTACGTTAATGACTGTCAGGTATGGTAGCATGCTCAGTTAAGTGTTTTAGACTAGGGGGAATTTGGCTTAAAAACGTATACAGTAATTTAGGTATCCCATTCTTGACGTTCATTTTAGTGGGTTGTGTTAATGTTTAGTTTTTTGTTCTGGTTCTTTTCTTTGCCCTCTGTATTGTTTCTGTTTAACTGCTCTGTAAATTACTACCATCCCTAGCAGGAATTCTTAAAGAACAGAACAGCACGTACATTTAGAGGTCACAGGAATGTTGTTTATGTTCAAGAGCTCAGCTTTTATTTTTTCAAAAGTCACCTCAACTTAGGGGTCAATGGAAAGAGATACATTGGAATTATAATATTGTTTTCTATGTAGGAAAAAATAAAGGAGGTAGGTTAAGTGGAAATTTGGCATAGCATAGGGTAAGCCATGGTAGCTATTTCATTTGGGTTAAAACCCTACATGCTACAAAATTAGCTAAGGAATCTGCCTTGAGAATGAACTAAAAAGAAATTGAGGATAACATAATCCATTCAGCATTTTTAAACTAGGGTTTTTTTTTTTAAGTAATGGTACAAATAGTATAAAAGATTCAGAATACCAAAAAAAAAAAAAAAAGTAAATAACCTTCTCATCCCTTAGGCAACCACTATTAATAGTTTCTTAGGTATCCAGGCATTTTCTCTGTATATATAAGCAGAGACAGATGATTTTATGCAAATATTAGTATATATAGATACTGCTTTGCACTTTGTTCATTTCACTTGGAAATCTATCTTGAAGATCATTTTGTATAGCACATATAAATCTATTAAGTCTGATTTCTAAGTGAATTGCATTGTGCTCCATGTAATATCAAATATATAGTATTTGGTCCTCTTGTGATATAGTATGATAAGCTTTTATAAATATTGCATTGCAAATATACTCAGAAAGAATGTATACCCTCTATTTGTTCTCTCTCCCTCTCTCTCTCTCTTCACATACACATACCACCTCTGTCAAATGAAGCTTGCTAATTGTACTGTACAAATCTTCTACATCTGACTGATTCTTGGTCACTTGGTCTATCATGGTTTTTTTTTAAGATGTATGTATTTATTTATTTATTTAAGAGAGGAAAAAGAACATGTGAGCAAGCGGGGCGGGGGTGCAGACAGAGAGGAAGTGAGACTCAAGCAGACTCTGTGCTGAGTGCGGAGCCTGAGGTGGGGCTCCAGCCCATGACCCTGAGATCATGACCTGAGGTGAAACCAAGAGTCAGATGCTCAACCGACTGTGCCACTCAGGCGCCCCAGTCTATCAGTTTTTGATAAGGTTATGGGAAAATTTCTCACTATGATTGTTGTGCTGATTATTCTCCATTTGCCCTATGGTTTGTAGATGCTCATAAAGAAAGATCTGCTAGTATGAAATGATAAATTTCAAAAACAAAAAATCCACTGTTAGCCCTCTGCCCCACTCTCTTGTCCTCTAATTTCTGATTAGGTTTGGTCAGTGGGTTTGGCTCACCTCCATGCCCCCTCAGGGGTCTGCCATCCTCAAGGAGAGGAACTAATTCTGGGTAGACCCTCTTCCACAGCTATAGCTCTCATTGAGCCCCAGCAATACTGTTCCCTCAGGCCCTTGGGGAGTCATGCCTTCCCACTGTTGCTGATTCTTTGATCCTTAGCATTCCTCTTGTTCCTTCAACCCTATGTACATCTCTGTAAATAGTCCATTCATCCAGTATCTTCTGTTACACTGTTCTGAGCATGACATTTTTTTCCTGTCAAGACTCTGTATTTTCCATTCTTCTTATAATTCAATTTTTATTGTCGCAATTTCAAATCTATATTGTTAAGTACACATAAGCTTGCGATTGATGTGTGTCTTTGGTGGATTGTTCCCTTTACATATTAATGGGTTTTATTTAAATATTTTGTCTGCTAGTAATTGATAAACTAGTCTTCTTTTAGTTTGTATTTACCTGGAATAATGTTTTTCTTTCTGTCTTATTTTTCAACCTCTCTGCGTTTTTGTTTTGAAGTATATGTCCTTAAGAAAGTTTATGATTTTTAATCCAATCTGGTTAAATAATAGGTAAATTTTATCCATTTGCATTTATTGTGATTACTGATACATTTGAACCTATTTCTGCCATCTTACCTGGGTTCTCTGTTTACTTCCTCTTCTAGTTTGGACATAGATTATATTTTTACTCTTTCATTATAACATGCTTAACTATGACTTTTTCCTACAGCATGAAATTGATTAATATCTCTATCCTCTTCTCTGACAAGAAATGGATCTTAGCACATTTTAACTCTTGTTGAACACCTATCCCCATCTTCCTTATCATTATAGAGAATTTTAATTCCACCTTCGTTTGGCATAAAAATGGATTTAGTCTTTATAGTCAATAGTTAAAATGCATTTGCCAACATGTTTTATCAGTTCTTTGGTGGCAGCTCAGTGTCCTAGCGTTGCAGTGATGTGAAGACACCATAGATCTAGCTTGTTAACAAGCTGGTGATTGGCCCAATCCTTGCTGTGAGACCATATCTATTTCCTATTGCTTTCTTAGAAAAGCAGCATTATATAAGCTGAGACCCCAGACAGCAACAGAGATGGGAACTTCACAGGTGGGAGATCCTCATTCCTGCCCTCATTTCTTGCCCTGTTCTCTGCCCTGAGTCCTGAACTGTTCTGCCCACTTTGGACCTGGAACAACTTTGTGTTTGTAATCCATTTCTGGAACACGAAAATGTTTACTGTATTTGAAGTACTATTCAAAGTGTTCTCTTGTTATATTTTAGCTATTATTGCCATGTATTATTCATGTGTGTCTCAAATTGTAAATTTATGATGTTATCTTGGCTGGGAGTTGAATCCCAAAGTTTGTACTGAGCACTGACAATAGACCTTGCCCTAAGTGGCCAAGAACACCCATGAAAACATGTCTCTGTCTTTAAGAAGCTTATAATTTTGTAAGGGATATACGATTGACATACATACATGAAACAATTCAAAAATATAAGACAGAATAATATTCAAGTGTTAAAAATTTCTGCAGGTATAAAAAGAAAGGCAATCTCCACAAAGCTGGAGTGGCTGGAATGACTGTTTTATTGTTCTAAGTTTATTTGGGGAGGAAGGGGCACAGGAAGATGACGATTATATGTGTGATAAATAACACCCAGGCTGATGCCTTCATCCTCACATAGGAAAGAACATTTTATGAAGTATTATAGGCTATAACTGGTCCTCTTCAGGGAGCTGAAGAGAGTATCTAAATATGCACCTTAAAAACAATTTACTTTTGACTTTTTCTGATATATCTAATTCATTGCTAGACTCTTCTCACCTGTTGGGAATGTTATGAGTAGGCACCACCTACACTGTTCATATAATTTAATTATTTAGAAAATCAAGAAACAAGATATCTTCAGTTATGAACAATCAATTCCGACTGATACTTTCTCTTTTTCAGATGTTTAGCATTCAGTTCTAATGAGGTTAGAGCAAAACCAATCATATTTGGTTCCATCAAACTATGTAACAGGTTCTTTGAAAAATGTTTCATATGTCTTTCTAGTCCTTGGGGTGGCAGCGAAATCCCCACACCTGGCCTCTTCCCTGGCCTTAGCCGCATCCTCCCTGTTGTTGACTCTGGTAGAGTGAACTTCCCTTAATTTGGGGAGCAGTGGACTGTGATCTGAGTGAATTGGCCTGATGTGAGAGATTGTAAATTCAGGTGTGGGGATGGGATCGCTACTGGGTCAAATTGAACCTGGACCTCAACCAGCTAGTAGTAATCATACTTTTCCCTAAACTCATAATTTATCTCTACCTATCTGGTGGCATTTTTAAAGATGAATACCTTGAATTATAACTTTTGTCCCCTCTAGCCTACATATCTTGAGGGAAGAAGCCATGCCCAATTCATTTTTTAATCCCTAAAAACTTTAGCAGAGGGGCGCCTGGGTGGCTCAGTCAGTTAAGCATCCGACTCTTGATTTTGGCTCAGGTTATGATCTCAGGGACGTGAGATAGAGCCTGGAGGGCTCCATGTTCAGCACTAATCTGCTTGTCCTTTTGCTCCTCCCCCTGCTCATGCACGTGCACACTCTCTCTCTCTTACATACATACATACATACATACATAAAATCTTAAAAAAAAGAGAAAAAAACTTTAGCAAAATAATAAAGTGACATAAAGAAGCCATTTGATAAATATGTGGCTGTGTAAAGGCCAGATAAGTAGGTGTATGTGAACTGCCAAACCTATAACATTACTTGTTTTTCTTCAGCGTAGTCTCTGTCTATCCATGTCACATCATTTCTGCTTCTCATTATAATAATAACAATATTATTATAAGTGGCACAGAGAAGTTAACTAACCCACCTAAGGACACACAGCTAATAAGACACAGAACCAGGGTCTGAGCCCTGACAATTTCACCCTAGATTTCATGCTCTTAACGATTTTTGGTATAGTATCAGACACGTGGGGGACTCAGTAAACACTCATCTTCTTGCTGTTAGTCTTCAGCCCCATTCTTTTGTGAGAGAAACTCCAACACCAGATCCACTGCTAGATTACTTTAGAATAAGGCTTGTTCCTATTCTGCTTCCTGGAGGCCAACCCAGCAGTCCTTTAGAGAGTGTGGGTATGCCCCATCACGGAGAGATAATCAGTATAGTCACAAAACCAATGAGCTAAAATTAGAATGAGCGTCAAAAAGGATCCCCATCAGAAAGTGTGAGGAATAACTGTTTTGATTCTATCACTGTTGGCTGGTTTTGAGAAAAAGGGGAAGTGACTTATTATTTTTCCTGGGTAAAGATTTATCTAGACATATTTTTTTAGTCTTGTGAAAATACCAGACCATGTTCCTGACTTCACCTCTAACCCCAATACTTTCAGCAGAGAGAGTTATCAATGATAACAAAAAAGAGAAGAAGTGGCAATCATCTAAAATGACAAGTTATCCAGATACAATTTCTCTTGACTTTGGAGTGCAATCCGAGCCTCCACCTACTTGTTGCTGGCTTGGCCTGACTGATGAGTCTGTAGCTTCACTGAACAGCAGAACCAAACAGGCCATAGGTAATCCACTCAGTAGCTGAGAATTGAAAATATATTTATATTATAAAAACATATATGCTTAATTCGAATTACACTAATACTTTTAATCTATGATTCTTACAGCATATTTGGTTATATACTATATATTTTTATTTTCTTTAAATGGGGCTTTGAGTGTATTTTAATTCATTCAATAAGTATTGAGGGCCTCCTGTGTGCCAGGCACTGTTCTTGGTACTTAGGATATATCAGTGAACGAAACAAAGATCCCAGCCCTCAGGGACTTTATATTCTAACTTTAGAGTTACTAAACAGTGGTTTTGGTATTGCAACTCATATTGCAAATTTATCAGCTGAAGCCTAGGTGTTTCAGATTCAGGAGTAACTCATAGATTTTTAGTAAGTTCCAGATTACCAGGCACTTTCCATTCTCAAGAGTTCACTTAAGTAATACATGCAACAGTAAAAAGAAAAAAAAAAAAACAAAACCCCAACATGGAGCAGTTCCAGTATAGAATGGCTCTGTCTTAGGAGATCCTTTCATCACCCCCAGAGATCTTCAAAAAAAACTAAATTATTTAGAACTATGGCTCTAGGGCGCCTGGGTGGCTCAGTCGTTAAGCGTCTGCCTTCGGCTCAGGTCATGATCCCAGGGTCCTGGGATCGAGTCCCACATCGGGCTCCCTGCTCCACAGGAAGCCTGCTTCTCCCTGTCCCACTCCCTCTGCTTGTGTTCCTGCTCTCGCTATCTCTCTCTCTGTCAAATAAATAAATAAAATCTTTAAAAAAAAAAAAAAAAGAAGAAGAACTATGGCTCTAAATTTCTCACTTCTAAGGAATCTTTTAAATTTTATACCCCATGTTTTGAAAATTTAATGATTTAAATAAATCCCACTTATTAAGTAATGATTTGTTTTCCCCTGTATATACCATTTCTACTATTTCTGTAGGTACTGGAAAAACCTGAGCAGTCAGGAGTCTAGGAAGACAGATTGAGAGAGGCATACTCCTGCTCGGTACCCTGATGCTTATACCCTATCTCCACACCAGGAGCTCTTGTCTGGGACAGTTGAAGTGTGTGTGTGTGTGTGTGTGTGTGTACACGTGCACGTGCATGTGTGCACACATGTGCGCACATCCACCTGCAGAGATAGATGGTGGTGTTAGAAGTCATGTAAGGCTTTTAAGATACCCCTTCATGAGAAGCACAGCATAATTGGTGTACTAGTTTCCTAGGGCTGCCATAACAAATGACCCCAAACTTAGTGACTTAAAACTAACAGAAATGTTTTCTCTCACCACTGTAGAGGCTGGGAGTCTGAAATCAAGGTGTAGGCAGGACTGTGCTCCCTCCATTGGCTCTGGGGGAGAATCCTTGCCTCTTCCAGCATCTGGTGGCTCCCAGCATTCCTTAGCTTATGCTACATAACTCCATTCTCTGTCTCTATCTTCACATGGCTTCTCCTCTTCTCTTCTTTTTCTCCTGTGTTGTCTCTTTTAAAGACTCTTGTCATTGGATTTAGGGCCCACCCTACTAATCCAGTATGATATCATCTTAATATCCTTAATTACATCTGCAAATACCCCTTTTCTTTTTTTTTTTAAAGATTTATATATTTATTTTAGAGCATACAAGTGTGAGTCAGGGGAAGGGCAGAGGGAGAGAATCTTCAAGCAGACTCCCTGTTGAGCACGGAGCCTGACGTGGGGCTCTATCTCACCATCCATGGGATCGGGACCTGAGCTGAAACAAACAGTTGGACGCTTAACTGATTGAGCCACCAGGCACCCCAAGACCCCATTTCCCAATAAGGTCACATTCACAATTCCAGAAGTTAATCACGTGAACAGCTCTTTTAGGCGGCTACCATTCAACCCACTACAATTGGGTAGGCCAAAAAAAGCCATTGAAGCTAGAAATCAAAGTATTAGGTGAAGGTTTTTTAATTCTCCCTGCTTCTCCAACACTCCATACTTTGTTCTTGTCTGAAATATCTGGCTACTGCCTCAGATCCCAACTGAATGTTGCCACTGGATTTAAGCTCTGCTCTTAGCTCTGAGATCTGTTCCTCATCTTGGTTTAATCCCTGGAATAGATCTTGATATCTACTTGCATGAATGACTTACTAACTCTGCGGCCTATCTGGGTTGCCACCTTCCATCCTCAACATGATTTGTGTCCCATTGCCCAGTTCTTGTTACCAATAGGAGACACCCATAGTGTTTCAGTCAGCTAAGTAATTGTTGCATAGGGGCATGACCCAGTGACCAAAGGGTCTTCCAAAAGGCCTGAGTGGAGCTAGAAACCACTGCCTCCCAGCCATGGTGATGGAAAGCAGGTGTTTGCCAGAGTGTCCATATTCCATGGCTTCCCTTTATCTTGAAGTTCTTTTTACCCAAAAGGACTTGTTCTGAGTACTTGGGATTTATATTATGCTGTGAAAATTTTGGATTTCAGATATGCTTTGAGATAAACTCATCTTGTTTCTTTATTGTCCAAGTTTTGCATTTCGTTTTTCTTGTTTATCTTTTGCTCTCCTGGCAGTGATGTTCTTCTTTCTCCCTTCAAAATTAACCAGTTACAATTTTCCACTTGAAAACAAATTTCACCATACTTTATTCCCTGTTTTCCAGGTCATTTGTTTTTCTAAGTGACTCAGATATAGCCAAGAATTTTGTTAGGAGCTCCCAAGTATGATGCATTGTAATTCTCCTTGAAGGTGAAAAGTGAAAAGTATAAGACCAAGTCTAATCTTTGGCTTGAGGCTTTTACCTAGAATCCTAACAACTGAGCATATCATGTAATTTGACTTTTTCCCCCACCAAAAAGTTATCCAGAGACTTCATATTGCTACTACTACCATAACCTCTGTTCCATAAAGACTCATAAAAGCAATAAATGCAAGCGAAAATTACTTGTTATTTAAATATTTCAGTTGACAGTCTTGCATTGCATTATTGCTTTATAAGTCAATAATAAGTCTTTAAAAGACATTTCATAACTAAGGAAGTGTGAAAATGTCAATTTGATCAAAATATCAAATTACTACCAGGATGAGATTATAAGATATTTTTATAGAGTGCTTCTGTGAATATTATCAGAGTTATATTTATTATATTAACTGGTCCTCTAAATTTGGGCAGTCTTCCGAGTTCAATAGACTGAGCATTAGATTGGCAACAAAGTACTCCTAAATTCTAATTTCAGTTCTACTATTTATTGGCCATGTCGGATCAGTAAGCCATTTGTTGTTTCTTTGCGTTTGGCTTTGTAATATATAAAAGCAGAAAAAGAGTAAGGCATGGCCAATTGAGTCTTTAATATTTAATTTGAGGAATTCCTGGCTCCAGGGCCAGTTTTTATTTTCTAATCAAGTCCTCATAGAGCAGTGGAAGGAAGCTTCCCCTCCTTGCTCCCTGGCCTCCCCTCAGCCCCACACTGCACACCCAAGCTCTCTCAAACAAGGGCATTGGTGGCCCCATAAAAAAATTGTGACCATCCTTTAGATCAAGTGTATGAATAACTCAAACATATTCTGTTATTTTTGCACATTTATTCAGATAGCTTTTAGGCTTCTTTTCTAAAGTTAGGTTACCCAATCATATAGATGAGTTCAGAGAATAATAAAGAGCTTTAAAATAGTGATAAGAATGCCAGAAAAATGATCAAGTTAAGAACAAAGATTCTTTGACCCAGAGAATGGGAAATTTATCTGGGGTGGGAATGAGCTTATTGCTGTCAGCTTCAACTGTTTGAAAGTTATTTCATAGATTATAATGACTTTGTTCCTTATCCTCACAAAGATTAAAGCAACAAGAAAGTATTACCCAGCCATAAAAAAGAATGAGACCTTGCCATGTGCAACAACATGGATGGGGGTGGAGAAGGGTATGGGGAGATGGGCAAAATGAGTTAATGGGAGGTACAGGCTTCCAGTTATGGAATGAGTAAGTCACAAAGATGAAAGGTACAGCATAGGGAATTGCAATGGTATTCTAATAGCATTATATGGTGACAGATGGCAGCTACACTCATGGGGAGCATCGCATAGACTTATAGACTTGTCAAATCACGATATTGTCCACCTGAAATTAATATAACATTGAGTGTCAACAATACTTCACTTTAAAGAAAAGAAAGAAAAAAAAAGACAAGAAAGTAATCATGAAGGAATTAAATTACATACAGGTAGAGAGGTCTATTAAGATACCAGACAGGTAGCTGCCTTCTCTAAAGAAAAAAAGAAAAGATCCTGACCCATTGCAGCTCTCTTAGTGTCAGAGAAGTGAACTGTCCCTTCACAGCTCATCACATTCATCAGCTGCCCAGAGTCTTAAATGCCTCCTGAAGGAACTTTGTAGCTTCCCTTAGTGTCTTATTTCAGTCACTTTTAATTCTTGCAGCAAGAACATATCTTGCTGAATAGAAGCCCCTCTGTGCAGGCAGGCTTCCTCTCTCTTTCTTCTGGGCAGGGAGGACAAATGATCACCACCCCATGTGACATCCCACAAATACTCAATTCCTATACCACTGTCTTTTTTTTTTCTTATTTTTTCTCATTGGGTTTATCTTTCAAAGACTTAATTATTGTTGTTACCCCTTTGGCAATTCTGACACACTCTGACCCCAAGAAGTAGAGAATTCTTGCCTTTATCTTTGCACTGAGAATTTAAATGCAGTGGAATATATGGACAGAAATGGATCATTTTTCTTTTGCAGATCGCCCATTGCAAGATTTCTTTTCATAAAAAGCAGTATATCAATTTTCTATGGAAATACCCTTTTGTAAAGCATGAAAAAATTTAATCTTGTGCTCTGTAGCTGTCAGAGAGATGAATGGCTCTTCTGTTGCAAAATGGCTGCCAACAAATATGAGGACCAAGTATCATTTCTCTCCTCGGTGAACTGTCAGGCTTCTCATTATGAATCTGGCATGTTAAAGGTGGCTGAAATAGCTTCTCATTGTCAGGAACTGGTGCAAACAGTTGTTTCTCTACCTATAGCACATAGTCCTGGGACTGAAACGCAGTCTGAGTTGCAATGTACTTAATGCAGAGAACTGAATCAAGTGTGTTTTACATTTATTTTAAAATTATTTTTATTAAGATGAAATTCACATAACATTAGCCATTTTAAAGTGAACAATTCATTGGCATTAAGTTCAGTTACAATATTGTGCAACTACCAGCTATATCAAGTCCCAAAATATTTTTATTACTCCATAAATAAATCCCATTCCTAATGACCTATAGATTTTGGCAACCAGCAGTCTGCTTTCTGACTCTATAAATTCACCTGTTCTGATTATGTCATATAAATGAACATGTACACTATGTGACCTTCTGTACCTGGCTTCTTTCATTTAACACAATGTTTTCAAGGTTCATCCACATTGTACCATGTATCAGTACTTCATTCCTTTTTTGTGACTGAATATTGTATGTGTATACCATAATTTGTTTATCAATTCATCCCCTGATGGATTATTTCTGCCTTTTGGCTATTGTGAATACTGCTACCATGAACATTCATGTACAAGAATTTGCTTGGGTACCTGTTTTTAGTGCTTCTGGATATATACCCTAGGAGTGGAATTTCTGGGTCATACAGTAATTCTGTGTTTAACCTTTTGAGGAACTGCCAAACTGTTTTCTTACGTTTATTTCTAAAAGAGAAAACCCACAGTATTAATGAAAAGAACTTGTCTTAGCAGGGAGAGCACAGCCTTCTGAACCTCCAAGAATCCTCTGAAGAATCGAAGTGCACATAGTCATTGGCAGTGAAAGTGTGTGCTAGCTGACTGACCTCTGTGCCTGGACAGACAGAACCAAAATACACTCTGAACAATAAGCATGATCTGCATAAAATAGCAGAGAGAGATGTCTTAAACCAGCCCCCAAATCCAGGTAAGTTTTTGCCAGTTGTTTCTCTGAGATGCTTCAATCATTGCAGACCTGTTGCCCTTTGACCACGTTGCCACAATAATAAACTTCAAACCCAATTAAGAGCATTGCTTTAAATGAAGAAGCCAATTCTGATGAGGTTCATTCTGATAAAAATCTAAAAACAGTCTCACGTCGCCAAGAGTCAGGTTTGTGCCCATTCCTTCCTATCAGCATAAGGAGTCACACTTTAAATGTTTGACTAATTTTAGCGTATTAATTACTATTTAATTATCACACAGGAAGACATCTGTCTGTTTTTCCAAAAACTTACTCTGTTGTGGACAAATTGGCATTAAAGACTAATTTGCCTATTTTAGAAATAGACTGGCCTTTTAAAAGTCCATGCCTATGTTCAGTTTTCTGAACATCCCGTAGACATCTCCCTTTATGACCTCGCTGTTGGAGATATAGAGGAGCGCCGAACGGTAGCAGCCCACACCCATCCCGCAGTGCCAGTGAAGGCGACGTTAGGATGTCTAATCTCATGACACAGACACAGTTTACCATCCCTGTAACCCCATGTGTAATCAAGCTGTGCTGGTCATGGTGTGCAATGGAATTACAAGCTTAACAGAATTAAGATGGAATGAATTAGAAACAAAACCACTACTCTTTCTCCGAGGTTCTATTCAAGTTAGTAGAGTTGAGATAATGTGCACCAAGAAAATGAGCTCATCCATCATGGATCTTGCCATGTTGTAATTCAGAATTTCTCCTTGGAGTTAGGAAGCTATTACAGTCTGAGTGGCATCACTGCCAGAGAATGAATCCTCAGAAAACTCTGGGCAGCCCAAGTCAGAGGAACTGCTCCTTGGCTGCTAACCCACTGTGTCTGTAATAGTTCAGCCTGATCCCTGACATTACGCAGCCTGAGTCACATGCTCTTGGAGATTACTTGAACTTTAAGTAAAAAGGTCAAAAGGGGACAGGGAAGCAGGGCAGCTTGGGGTTCTGCAGATGCACTCTGGTCAGATGACAAAGGAACAGATTAGGGAGAAGAGGCCACGTGGGGTCTCTCCTTCCCTCATCCAGAAAAAGCCCTCCTTGAGGAAGGCTCACAATTTCCCGAGAAGAGAGTAATGAGTATGCCTGTGAAGAAACCAAATGTCCCTACAGTGGGATTTTTGAATAATTGGTGGTAGCAGCCAGGAGAGAGCCTGATGCTTCAGGCTTCAATAATACACAGATTTTGGCTCACAGAAGAATTTATGTTAAAATTTTAAGCTAGTTAGACCCCTCAAGTTTGATTAACATTTTCCAAGAATGGGAGAAATCATTGTACGAGAATCAGTTTCTCAGCAATTTCTCAGTCATTTCTCAGCAATTTATCTTCTTGAGCTATTACAAAATTCTTAATATTTTAAGCTACTTGATATTTTTTTTTAAATCTTGAGAAACATTTGATCCTATGTAATAACTCACAGCAATATTTTTGGATGATGCCTCGGTGCGCTGCTTAGTAAACTGAGTCCCAGGCTCCACATTATATTAGAGATCATCAGGTGATGTCCTTTCAGCTGGCACACAAGACCCTACCTTCTTGCCAGGGCAAGTTCTTGGTAAATGTACAAGTCTCATATGACTAATGAGAGTTGGTCTGACCCCTAGTGAGATCTGAAGTCCATTAAACCAAAATAGGAACCAGGGTGTCACATCTACTTTGTGAAAGCTCCGAGAACTATTCCTATCTCCAGTACAGAGAAAATTAATTGATGTGTCCCTAGCTACCCAGTGAATGACTACAGCGGAAAGTATCCTTCCATTTTATGCCCAAACTATGACAGCATTCTATCCTACCAGCCCCTTTGATACAAAGTCACCTGTCTCAAAGTGCTTTTAACTATATCTGAAACTTTATTGGTACTCCTTATATGTAAAACTCTAAAATAGAGCTTTCCTGTGTATCCCCTCTGGCCTCCTCAATATACTGCTTTGAACTTCAGGAAAGTCCGGCTGTCATGGGCTCGGTTTTTCCCCACTGTTGCCCTCCCCCTTAGCTTCAGTAAAGAGAAACTCTTTTCCTCTGGGCCAAAGGAAGCATCTTGATAATGCTTCCTACTTTTTGGTGGGGCCAGAATGCAGATACAATGCCTCTGCTGGCCAGGGGTTCCTCACCCAAGGCCCTCAGATGCTGGTTATTTCTGTCTCTGAGCTGCTGGTGTCCGCTGCCATTCCCAACAATCACAGAAGCTTGATGTTGCTGCCACCCTGGGGAGAGCTCCCTGCCAGCATGAGCCTGCTCAAAGCCTCTCCGTACCTCAAAGTCCAGGACCAAATGGATCTCTAATCCAGAGAGAAGCGGAAGTCTTTCCTTCAGTTTCTTTCTTACATGGGGATTATCCAGTTCCCAGGATGATTTCTAGTGGGAACATCCATTTTCTAAAAGAAAAAACCTACTTCCACCCAACCATTGAACCCAAGAGGTGCCCCTTGGACCCAATAATTCAAAGTGCTATACTATTGGCCCATTTCACAAAGTCAGGGGTAGTCTCTTGTATAATTTCTTAGGTACAGGGATCTCTAGGTGCATTCATGCAACACTCAGGGTTCAGCCTGGGTCTGGAAATGGACGATGTACTCCATGAAGGTAATTGAGGGAAGTTAGTAAAGGCACCACTCACAAGGGATGAGCAGGGTTTATAGAAATCAGCAGGGGTTAATGCAGTGTCTGGGGTTAACAACAATGAAGAGCTATTGCTGCCCATAAATTTGAAGTGAGAAAGGGAGAATGTCTTCCCTAGAACCCAGAAAGAATATGGAGAGAGCTGCTGACCCAGAGTGGTAGCCTAGAACACACTGGTAGAGGGGGCAAGGAGGATGGGCAATGAATAGCCTAACCTCACTCTTCTCCACCTTCCAGTCTCCTGCCACGGTGCCTCTCAACACCACCTCACTCACCAAAGCCAGCCCCAGCCAAAAGGCAAGGGAGTTTGTTGTTGCAGTCCATAAAGGTCAGCCTCCCAGTCCCAGAGCGGGGCAGAGATGGACAAAAATTAGACCTGAAGGGACAAAAGAAGGTATCCAGCAAAATTACCTATTTTAAAATGCCTTAATTTTTTTTTCTCTAAATTCATTTCTTAAAAGTTTCAAGACATGCTCTAGTGTTAGTGTAAGGATTCTATCAATAGATTCACATGATTTTTGCCTCTTGATTTTAAAAGCCTTAACCATATGCCCTCTAAATCACTGCTTTCCCAAACCTAAGACACCTGATCATTTTTGCTGGTCCCTATTCAGCAGCAGCCCTTTCTCTTCAAATACTTTATTGTATTTTTCTGTCTTCTAAATATCCCTCATGATTTCCTTAAGGTGCAGCAAGTAAAGCTGCATACCTCATTCTAGAAGCATGCAAACTCAGATAAGAATAGGAAATATACTAAATCATGAGATCTTGAAGAACAGTAAAACTAAAATAAAATTTAGAGAAATAGAAATTATAGCAGTATCGAAAATTAAAACAATTTAGAAGTCGTTACTAATTATTAGAAATTAACATGACATAGACCGTAAACTGAAATTCCTAGTGGGCCTTGGAATACAAGTTTCCATAACTTTTAATATATTTTTAGCGGCTTGATATTGATCCTATTTTAGGGGGAGTATTTTGCATAGTATAATCAAATAGCACTCATGACTAGATATGACTCTAGCCCAGAAATACAATTCCAAATGTGATAATACCAACAAAGCCTGAAGGGGGTGGGAACGAGGATGAGGATGATGAGAGGAAGGCAGGTAAATCTTCCATTCTGTTTGATAATGACCACCTGTTAATTTTTGTTAATATGAAAATGTAGGCTTAAATATGTAAGGGTAATCATTAGCCATATAAAGATGGGAATTAAAACTTTTTAAACACTAGAGAGAGGAGAAAAAGAATAACAAAATTCTACCATCTAGGAAAAATCATGAAAGGAGGAAATATGCAAGAAGAAAACATAAGTTGGAAACATAAAATGTGACAGGCCTACCGTATTCTTCCTCATTACCCATCTGGAATTTATCTTTGAATCCTCTCTCATTTACCATGTCAGTGTGGTTGACTCACTTGATTTTTCCTTGGAAATATCTCTTGTGTCTGACCACTTTGATTCCCACTTCTGCCCCTCTAGTTCCCTTGGTCTGTACGAATACAGTAGCTCTAACACAACATATCCTACCTTGGCCTTACCGAGCAATTAACACAATCTTCATAGAGCATAATATCACATCCCTGCTCAGGGCTTCCCATTTATTACCACCCATCTGTCCTTCTTAACTGATTTTCAAGGCCTTCTATAATATGAGCCCAGCTAACTGTGTTTCATCAATTCTAAGACATATTTTTTTTTAAAGATTTTATTTATTTATTTGTCAGAGAGAGAGAGCACAAGCAGGAGGAGGGGCAGGCAGAGGGAGAAACAGGCTCCCTGCTGAGCAGGGAGCCCGGTGTGGGACTTGATCCCAGGACCCTGGGATCATGACCTGAGCCGAAGACAGATGCTTAACCGACTGAGCCACCAAGGCGTCCCTCTATGACATATTTTTAAATATAAAAAAATACATTAAAACATTCTGAAATCAGAGTGCATCTTATGATTGATGGCAGTCTTGGCATCTTGGATTCAATGGATATGGTTCTTTTCTCAGTTCTTGGCTTGCTACAGGACACCTCTGTTCTAGGAGACAGGACCTCTTCTCACTTTGCTATACTATGACTCATTGTTTCACAGCTCTAAACTTTTGTTCAGACATTTCCTTCTGTCAGGGTATCCCTCTCCCCTGCCTCCTTTCCTATATGGGCCCATCTTTGAGGCAGAGCTCAAAGGCCGCCTCCTCAAAGAATGCTTTGTTTACTACCTCAGCTGGAAACAACCTTCCCTTTGAATCCCTTCAGTTCTTTCTTTGTAAGTCCAGCAACTCTTATCACATAGTTCCTTTTAGTTTATATACTTGGGTATGTATTTGGTCTGTACACAGGACTGCTCGAGTCCTGAAAATTGCTTGGGAAGGCAGCTAAAATTGTGACATTCTGTGAAAGAACGTAAATTTGCTTCCCTAATGCAATCCAGGACATTCGCACAGTTTCTTTAATATCCGCGCGGTATTACCGGTCCAGAACTCATTAAGAGCCCTGCTGTGAACTGCCCTCTATGCGTAATACATCATCAGTGAGCCAGAGAGAGGCCTACGACTATGGATCAGCAACACCTACTGGGAGACACCCAGCTGGGATGGGGAACAGCTAGGAGTGGCTGCTCTCCTGGCAGGGCTCCCTGGCCCTGTTCCTGGCAGTAGCCATTGGAAAGGTCAAGCTCTGAAAAACCATGTTGCTTAGAGATTGCCAGCTCTCTCCACACTCTAGTCTCACATGAGCCATGATATGAATCCATGATGGGGCTAGGTGGAAGACTCTTGGTTTTTCAACACTTCCCTCAGGAAATCCAGACGGGAATGGAAGTCCAAGAACTCTGGGTTACCTCAACAGGCACCTACAGTGAGGCAATGAACGTAACCTAGCCCTGTCAGAGGGCATCGCCTGGGAAAGTGTTCACGCCATTGTCTGCAGGAGATTCTTCTCCATCACAGCTTATTTCGAATTCTCCCAAGTTATGTAAATAAATCTTTGCTGCAATGCATTCACAGGCCATTCTCTCAGCAAACTTTCATGACCACAAGAAGATAAAAATCTGCTCAAATGCTCTCTTGCTATTGACATGCCATTCTGTGGCTAAATTTAAAATGACTTGTGAAATTTCCTGCTGAGTTCTGCTTCCTAAGGCTAATGCCGTTTTCTTTTTTCTTTTTTTTTTTATTATGTTATGTTAATCACCATACATTACATCATTAGTTTTTGATGTAGTGTTCCGTGATTCACTGTTTGCTAATGCCGTTTTCTAAAAGGCCTCCCAGTTAACAAACTTTCAGACTTTCCGTGGGTAACCTCTTCAGCTTCAGTCTCTACCAGCTGAGGGAAGTTGGTTTGAGAAGCTTGAGGCTTCTGCAAGCTCCCACATGCTAACATCTGCTCAGTGCTCTACCCAGCTCACTTCCCCTGCACTGGGGGGTCTGCATTAAAGAGCACGAAGCTCACTGTTCCCTGGGGCAAAATGGTTGGCATGTTCCTCGAAAGCTTTCCGTAGGATGTTACTGCTTTCCATGGCTTCACACCAGAAGGCCTTGCATAAAGGTCATGATTGTTGAGCTGCTTTCACCAAAACAAACCATTTTAAAAAAATTTTTTTACTCATTAAAAAAAGTCCTAAGTTTACTACAGAAAATGTAGATGGTATAGTATATTATAAAAAAGGAGATAAGAATCGCTTAAACTCTGACCTCTCATTGTTAACACTATGGCATGTATCCTTATAATAATTTTTCCTTGCATATATAGTCATACGATTTTTTAAAAATCGTATTCTATTTGATATAGAATTGGAATCACACCTCACAAACTCTTTTTCTTTTTTTTAGCTTGTTTTTCTCCCTTAATGATAAATGATTAACATTTTCCTTTGTCATTATGTAACAGCTAACAGTGTGGACTCTGGAGCTAACCTGTTCAGATTTGAATCCTGGCTCTGTCACCTACTATGTGACCCTTGGACATGTCCTTTAAATGAAACACGTATTTTAGAGTCCTCATTTGTAAATGAGAATAACAGTAGTTACTTCACAGAGTTGTTGTGAATATTTAAGTAAGTCAACATTTGCCAAGAACTTAGAACACTGCCTTAGGGCTTTATAGTACTAGCTACCACTACTGTGATTACTCCTACATTTTGTTCCACAACATCATTTTAAAGACTGGATAGGATTACATTTTTGGGGACATAGCATAGTGTATTTATTCAAGGTCCCACTGTTGGATAGTTAGAGAGTTGTACTTTTTTGGTATCTTAAGCAATACCGCAAACAGACAGCCTTCTTCCATTGCATTTGTAACAGGACAGACTATGCACCAAGCAGGGAAGGAAAGGAATATAGTGATGGGAGATGGAAGTACCATGTTTTACCCTCTTGGTTTTGCGCTTGCTTGGAGAGGCAGATGACATCAGTACCTCACTTTTGCCTGGAAGACTGCTGCTTAAAAACTACTCCGACTTTATGGCACCACCCAGTCAAATATCTGATGGTCCTTCCCAGACTGAATCATTAGTAATCCTATCCTCAGATTCTGATCAGAGAAGAATCATTGGCCAGCCATGTCATATACTTCTAGTTCCTCATGCAACAGCTGTCATACAGTTACTCAGCCCAGTGGGTTCCGTTCCAGGTTAGCCTTGGAGGATACTCCGTGAACGCAGGGAGTCCCTGGAGCCTCCCTCTTTTCTAGTCTGGTGCATATGAAGGTCCTGTTAGAGATGCTCCTGCTCTCTCTTCGAGCTTGATTCCTGTGGCCTTCCTCCCAACACTACTGGGGACAAGCAGAAAGGACCTTTGTCTGAGGCCTGGTTCCCCATCCTTAGTAATGGGAATGGTTATGATGCATTCTGGTAGAATGGGAACAGTATCCTCTCTGCAGGTTGAGAGAATTATAGACTTAGAGGTATGACATGGCTTCATAGAACCACCTTATGCAACAAAACTAGCCAGTGCAGCTGAACATTGCCAACCGGCAGCCCTTGTTGGGAGGACAGTGACTCATAAGATCACCTTCATGAAGCTGTTCATGGGGAAGCATGTCAAATGCCCATTTCTTACTGTCTCTCTGGTAAATGTATCACCAACAAAACCACCTACTTTGCCCTCAGCTTCTCCTAATCAAAAGTTCATAACCTACTATATTCCAGAAGACTCACAACTTCTGGATTTCTGCCTTTATTATCTCCTGGGTACCCTGGAAAGTTCTGCCCATCTGCTACCCCTGTGGGGTTCTGGATAAATACATTGTCTAGAGAATTTACTTAATACATGGAGACAGGAGAGCTCTCCCATAACCTCAACTATCTCTAATCAACTGGACATTTAACCTGGTGCCAGGGGTCTGTGTTTCTGCCAAGTAGGTAGACACCTTAAAATACAAGAATGAGGCCATTGACGCTAAATAGAAATAGTGGCAAAATGGGCAAAATTCGTCTATACTGTTAGAAGTCAGGGAAGTGATTATCCTTAGTAGGAGGAAGGGGTGCAAAGGAGACTCCTAGGGGGCTGGTAACATAGTCTGGGTTTTGACCTGGGTGCTGGTTATATGGATGTGTTCATTTTATGCAAGTTTAATGAACTATACACTCAAGATAAGTGTACTTTTTGTATGTGTATTGTACTTAAACAAAAAAATTTAAGTGGGGGATATTGATAAACTGGGTTAAATACAGTAATATTCATCTCTGTTAAGACTAGTGGCTCTTTCCTATGGCCACCAGATTAAGCAAATAAAAATACAGGATGCCCCATTAAATTTCAGTTTCAGATAGACAAGAAATAATTTTTACCCTAAGCATGTTCCATGCATTATTTAGGATATGTTTATACTAAAAAAGTATTCATTGTTTATGTGAAATTCAAATGTAACTGTATATTTAATCCTGTATTTAATATGGCAACCCTAATCCTAAATCTTCTGTTTCATCTTTGATTTAAGGAGAAAGTGAGAAAAAGACAGATGTTATATTAAGGATATATAGTCTTAGAAGGAAATATTAAAATGTATAAATAAAGTATAGGAGACAGAAATGAGAAACTAAGTGCTCTAGTTTTTCATTTTCTCTATTCCTCCTTCATTTCATAACCCTCTTCTGTTTTCAGTTTCTCATTCCCACTTTCATGTGAATGAAAGGAAGAGAAATGAGATAAGCCAAAGAAATAAGGTAGTGCCAAAATCGTTTATACTTTCATTTATTGAGTTTGAATTTGCAGCTCTCTTGGTGTTTCTGAAAATTTCAGTCCTGATTTGTCTGTGTTCTTGTTTCTTATTTTTTGCTGAACTATTTCCCCTTTTTCTTACTCTTTTTGAGAACTCTATAACCTCTGCACAGTTGGAAGTTGAACCCTTCCCAACATAAGCAGTGTTTTTCCTGCCTTTTCTTATTTTTAGGTTTCATAGGCTAAACTTGAAAAATCTATTTGCTATTGATCTCAGAAAGGTCATTTTCCCCTTTCCTTTCTCCCACAATGTTAACTCATATGCAGCTGGTACATTTCAACTATGCTTCTCACACAATTGGTAGATTTGAACCAAGTTTTCTGAATTCCATCTCCCTTTCTTTTCTATACTTCCCACTCTTTTTTTTTTTTTCAGGTTTAATTTTTTATTGTTATGTTAATCACCATACATTACATCATTAGTTTTTGATGTAGTGTTCCATGATTCATTCTTTGTGCATAACACCCAGTGCTCCATGCAGAACATGCCCTCTTTAATACCCATCACCAGGCTAACCCATCCTCCCACACCCCTCCCCTCTAGAACCCTCAGTTTGTTTTTCAGAGTCCATCATCTCTCACGGTTCGTCTCCCCCTCCGATTTCCCCCCCTTCATTCTTCCCCTCCTGCTATCTTCTTCTTTTTTTTTTTCTTAACATATATTGCATTATTTGTTTCAGAGGTACAGATCTGTGATTCAACAGTCTTGCACAATTCACAGCGCTCACCATAGCACATACCCTCCCCAGTGTCTATCACCCAGTCACCCCATCCCTCCCACCCCCCACCACTCCAGCAACCCTCAGTTTGTTCCCTGAGATTAAGAATTCCTCATATCAGTGAGGTCATATGATACATGTCTTTCTCTGATTGACTTATCTCGCTCAGCATAACACCCTCCAGTTCCATCCACGTCGTTGCAAATGGCAAGATCTCATTCCTTTTGATGACTACATAATATTCCATTGTATATATATATATATATATACCACATCTTCTTTATCCATTCATCTGTCGATGGACATCTTGGCTCTTTCCACAGTTTAGCTATTGTGGACATTGCTGCTATAAACATCAGGGTGCACGTAACCCTTCGGATCCCTACATTTGTATCTTTGGTGGTAAATACCCAGTAGTGCAATTGCTGGATCGTATGGTAGCTCTATTTTCAACTTTTTGAGGAACCTCCATACTATTTTCCAGAGTGGTTGCACCAGCTTGCATTCCCACCAACAGTGTAGGAGGGTTCCCCTTTCTCCGCATCCCCGCAAACATCTGTCGTTTCCTGACTTGTTAATTTTAGCCATTCTGACTGGTGTGAGGTGGTATCTCATTGAGGTTTTGATTTGGATTTCCCTGATGCCAAGCGATGTTGAGCACTTTTTCATCTGTCTGTTGGCCATTTGGATGTCTTCTTTGGAAAAATGTCTGTTCATGTCTTCTGCCCATTTCTTGATTGGATTCTTTGTTCTTTGGGTGTTGAGTTTGATAAGTTCTTTATAGATTTTGGATACTAGCCCTTTATCTGATATGTCATTTGCAAATATCTTCTCCCATTCTGTTGGCTGTCTTTTGGTTTTGTTGACTGTTTCTTTTGCTGTGCAAAAGCTTTTTATCTTGATGAAGTCCCAAGAGTTCATTTTTGCCCTTGCTTCCCTTGCCTTTGGCGATGTTTCTAGGAAGAAGTTGCTGCAGCTGAGGTCGAAGAGGTTGCTGCCTGTGTTCTCCTTTAGGATGCTGATGGACTCCTGTCTCACATTTAGGTCTTTCAACCATTTTGAGTCTATTTTTGTGTGTGGTGTAAGGAAATGGTCCAGTTTCATTCTTCTGCATGGGGCTTGGGTCCAATTTTCCCAACACCATTTGTTGAAGAGACTGTCTTTTTTCCATTGGACATTCTTTCCTGCTTTGTCAAAGATGAGTTGACCATAGAGTTAAGGGTCCATTTCTGGGCTCTCTATTCTGTTCCATTGATCAATGTGTCTGTTTTTGTGCCAGTGCCATACTGTCTTGATGATGACAGCTTTGTAATAGAGCTGGAACTCAGGAATTGTGATGCCGCCAGCTTTGCTTTTCTTTTTCAACATTGCTCTGGCTATTCGGGGTCTTTTCTGGTTCCATACAAATTTTAGGATTATTTGTTCCATTTCTTTGATAAAAGTGGATGGTATTTTGATGGGGATTGCATTGAATGTGTAGATTGCTCTAGGTAGCATTGACATCTTCACAATATTTGTTCTTACAATCCATGAGCATGGAATGTTTTCCATTTCTTTGTGCCTTCCTCAATTTCTTTCATGAGTATTTTATAGTTTTCTGAGTATAGATCCTTTGCCTCTTTGGTTAGATTTATTCCTAGGTATCTTATGGTTTTGGGTGCAATTGTAAATGGGATCGACTCCTTAATTTCTCTTTCTTCTGTCTTGTTGTTGGTGTATAGGAATGCCACTGATTTCTGTGCATTGATTTTATATCCTGCCACTTTACTGAATTCCTGTATGAGTTCTAGCAGTTTTGGGGTGGAGTCTTTTGGGTTTTCCACAGAAAGTATCATATCGTCTGCAAAGAGTGAGAGTTTGACTTCTTCTTTACCAATTTGGATGCCTTTTATTTCTTTTTGTTGTCTGATTGCTGTGGCTAAGACTTCTAATACTATGTTGAGTAGCAGTGGTGATAGTGGACATCCCTGCCGCGTTCCTGACCTTAGGGGGAAAGCTCTCAGTTTTTCCCCATTGAGCATGATATTCACTGTGGGTTTTTCATAGATGGCTTTTATGATATTGAGGTATGTACCCTCTATCCCTATACTCTGAAGAGTTTTGATCAAGAAAGGATGCTGTACTTTGTCAAATGCTTCTTCTGCATCTATTGAGAGGATCATATGGTTCTTGTTCTTTCTTTTGTTAATGTATTGTATCATGTTGATTGATTGGCGGATGTTGAACCAACCTTGGAGCCCAGGGATAAATCCCACTTGGTCATGGTGAATAATCCTTTTAATGTACTGTTGGATCCTATTGGCTAGTATTTTGGTGAGAATTTTTGCATCCATGTTCATCAAGGATATTGGTCTATAATTCTCCTTTTTGATGGGGTCTTTGTCTGGTTTTGAGATCAAGGTAATGGTGGCCTCATAAAATGAATTTGGAAGTTTTCCTTCCATTTCTATTTTTTGGAACAGTTTCAGAAGAATAGGTATTAATTCTTCTTTAAATGTTTGGTAGAATTCCCCTGGGAAGCCATCTGGCCCTGGGCTTTTGTTTGTTGGGAGATTTTTGATGACTGTTTCAATTTCCTTAGTGGTTATAGGTCTGTTCATGTTTTCTGTTTCTTCCTGGTTCAGTTTTGGTAGTTGATACATCTCTAGGAATGCATCCATTTCTTCCAGGTTATCTAATTTGCTGGCATAGGGTGCTCATAATATGTTCTTAGAATTGTTTGTATTTCTTTGGTGTTGGTTGTGATCTCTCCTCTTTCATTCATGATTTTGTTGATTTGGGTCATTTCTCTTTTCTTTTTGATAAGTCTGGACAGGGGCTTATCAATCTTGTTAATTCTTTCAAAGAACCAGCTCCTAGTTTCGTTGATCTGTTCTACTGTTCTTTTGGTTTCTATTTCATTGATTTCTGCTCTGATCTCTATTATTTCTCTTCTCCTGCTGGGTTTAGGCTTTATTTGCTGTTCTTTCTCCAGCTCCTTTAGGTGTAGGGTTAGGTTGTGTATTTGAGACCTTTCTTGTTTCTTGAGAAAGGCTTGTATTGCTATATACTTTCCTCTTAGGACTGCCTTTGCTGCATCCCAAAGATTTTGAACAGTTGTGTTTTCATTTTCATTGGTTTCCATGAATTTTTTTAATTCTTCTTTAATTTCCTGGTTGACCCATTCATTCTTTAGTAGGATGCTCTTTAGCCTCCATGTATTTGAGTTCTTTCAGACTTGGTCCAGTCATTTAAGTCATTTAAGTCATTCAGACTTTGGTCCAGTGTGTCATTTAAAGTCTTTATTTCCTTGTTGATCTTTTGCTTAGATGATCTGTCCATTTCAGTGAGGGGGGTGTTAAAGTCCCCCACTATTATTGTATTGTTGTTGATGTGTTTCTTTCCTTTTGTTATTAATTGCCTTATATAATTGGCTGCTCCCATGTTAGGGGCATAGATATTTACAATTGTTAGATCTTCTTGTTGGATAGACCCTTTAAGTAGGATATAGTGTCCTTCCTCATCTCTTATTATAGTCTTTGGTTTAAAATCTAATTTGTCTGATATAAGGATTGCCACCCCAGCTTTCTTTTGGTGTCCATTAGCATGGTAAATGGTTTTTCACCCCCTCACTTTCAATCTGGGGGTGTCTTTGGGTCTAAAATGAGTCTCTTGCAGACAGCATATCGATGGGTCTTGTTTTTTAATCCAATCTGATAGCCTGTGTCTTTTGATTGGGGGATTTAGCCCATTTACATTCAGGGTAACTATCAAAAGATATGAATTTAGTGCCATTGTATTGCCTGTAAGGTGACTGTTACTGTATATTGTCTGTGTTCCTTTCTGGTCTATGTTGCTTTTAGGCTCTCTCTTTGCTTAGAGGACCCCTTTCAAGATTTCTTGTAGGGCTGGTTTCGTGTTTGCAAATTCCTTTAGTTTCTGTTTGTCCTGGAAGCTTTTTATCTCTCCTTCTATTTTCAATGACAGCCTAGCTGGATATAGTATTCTTGGCTGCATATTTTTCTCTATACTTCCTACTCTTAAAGGTGAAGAAATTCCAGTACAAATAATTTAGTACAACTAGGCTCTGTCAGTAAATGGAATCAAGTCTCAAAGGTTTTGTGCTTTGACACATTTTCAGTACATAGAAATGGAGGCAATAAAATGAAATTATTTCCTGCTTCCCCAAAAGCTTCCAAGTCGTGATTTTATACTACCAAGAGTGTTACCACTTTAGACTAAAATTCTTAAGTCAAAAATGATTTTAATATCCTTTCATTTAAACAATAAGTATATCTCTGAAAACACTTGAGGGGGAGGGGTGCTTGGCTGGTGCAGTAACTTAAGCCTTTGACTATTAGTTTCAGCTCAGGTCCTGATCTCAGGGTCTTGAGATCAATCCCCATATCGGGCTTCACGCTCAGCATGGAGTCTGCTTGAGTTTCTCTCTCCCTCCCCTCGGCCCCTGCCCCCTGCTTGCTCTTGCACTCTCTCTCTCTCTCTCAAATATAAAAATAAATAAATAAAAATAAAACACTTGAGGGGAGGATGAAAGAGAAGAAGGAAGTTACATCCACATCAAGGAAAGATGATAATATGTTTCAACAGCCCACACTTGAAACCATTGCTATAAAGGCTGGTCAAGTAATCTTTTCAAAATTTGGCTTGTTTTCTGCAATGTTGTCAACTAATGTATATTTCTGATTGAATCACTTCATTAATCATTGATCCAGTCTTTTCTAAGTAACTCCAGCAACACTCTTCATGTTTTTCACACAGTTGATGGAAGTGACTGTTTATTTGTGGTCATGGAGACTAAAACTTTTAAAAATCATGTATATTAATGAATGTGTGTGTGTGTGTGTGTGTGTGTGTGTGTGTATACATACACACATACATTAATGCTGTGTTAGTGTTACTGTTATCAATTACCTTTGCGGAAAGAGAGGGAGAGAGAGGAGGGCAGAATGACAAAACCTATTATGTGCAGAGAATTAAAGAATACACAAAGATAAATTAGTATGAAAGTATCATAAATGAGGCCAAAAAAGCATTAATTTTTATGGACCAGTATTAGCATAGATACATAATCAAGTAGCTCAAAAAGGTCCATTAATCAATAAATGACTTAAACAATTGCAGAATCTTTAACAGCTCTAATAGTGTTTTCAACTTTAATAGTTCCCCTGCAAAAGCAATAGTGACATTTAGCAGCTAAATAAGCTCCCAGGAATATGCTGAGTTGTTTACCAATTACTTACCATTTACTTGCTTTTTTGTCCCTAACATTCCTATAACATTCAAAAGTCTTCAAGATCTGTCCCCACCTACTCTTCCAACATTTTCTCCCACAATCCGTTCACCTGCCTTGAGTTATTTCTGATGGAGTCTCTTTATTGGCTCCTAGATCGTTGTCTCTGTACCCTGGGGGCTGCCAGAATAGCACCTTACTCATTTCCTCCCTACCCTCCCAAATCATGCCCCCTGCCCCCCATGCCCAGCTCAAAACCCACCACATTCATTAAATTATATCTGCCTTCTCTAGCCCACAGCCATCTTTTCTTTTGCCTGGCTATATTATTAAATTATGGTATACACCACTAATGTGGTGTTTTATTACATACTAGCTTATACCAGCTTTTGCAGTATTTTCTTAGAGTTATTTAATATGCATAGGTATATGAACATACTTTAAACTATAAAACATCATACCAATGTAAATATATTATTGTCTTCATTAACTAGTTTTTAGCCTCCCTGAGATGGGAATTGCACATACATTTTCATATGACATCTAGGAAAGCAGAGCATACTCCATGGCCCCTCAATAAATATATTCTGATGAATAAATGCATGGAAGACCACCCAAATTGGAGCAAAACTACCAAAGTTTGCATTTACCACTTGTTACCTGTCTGAATTTGAACTATTTAATCTCTGTGCTTCAGTTTCCTTATCTGTACAATGGGGATAATAATGATATTTACTTCATAGAGTTGCTTTGAGAATTAAATGAATTCATATTTACATGTAAAGTGCCTAAAACAGCTTGTCTAGCACATAGCAAGTACTCAATAAATATTAGCTTTGGAGTGAATGAATGAAATGCGTGTACTGCAGTTAAAATCTAGAGAAAGCAATCGCTACTTTTTGTTATTCCTGGGAACTATGACTATGAAATAACATGTATGTAGTACATAAGAATGTTAAGGGAGGGGCGCCTGGGTGGCTATGTTGGTTAAGCGTCTGACTCTTGGTTTTGGTTCAGGTCATGGTGTTGTGGTTGTGGGGTTGAGCCCCGAGTGGGGCTCCTTGCTCAGTGGGAAGTCTGCTTGGGGATTTTGTCCCTCTGCTCCTCCCCCCACTCATGCACACACACACTCTCTCTCTCAAATAAATAAATCTTAAAAAAAGAATGTTAAGGGAAATTAGTATATCCCTAAGATATAAGCCACGATGATTCATTCCTGGAGAGATTTTTCAGAGTGAAGTTTGTATTCTGTATTACTGATTTTTTAAAAAATTAATTCCAATACAGTTAACGTACAGTGTTGATTTAGTTTCAGGTGTACAATATAGTGATTCAACAATTTTATACATTACTCAGTGCTCATCACTGTAAGTGTACTCTTAATCCCCCTCACCTATTTCGGCCACCCCTTTACCCAACTTCCTTCCCTCTGTTTTCTCTACAGTTAACAATCTGTTTTTTCGTTTGTCTCTTTTTTTCCCCTTTGTTCATCTGTTTTGCTTCTTAAATTTCTACATATAAGTAAAATCGTATGATATTTGTCTTTCTCTGACTGGCATATTTTACTTAGCACTATACCCTCTAGATCCATCCATGTTGTTGCAAATGGCAGGATTTCATTCTTTTTTATGGCTGAGTAGTATTCAATTGTATGTATGTGTTCCTTATTCGTTCATCTATCGATGGACACTTGGGTTACTTCCATATCTTGGCTATTGTAAATAATGCTACAATAAAACAGGGAAGCATATATCCCTTCAAATTAGCGTTTTTGTATTATTTCGGTAAATCCCCAGTAGTACGATTTCTGGATCATAGGATTGTTCTATTTTCTAAGTTTTTGAGGAATCTCCATACTGTCTTCCAGAGTGGCTGCACTAGTTTGCAGTCCCACCAACAGTGCACAGGGTCCTTTTTCTCCACATCCTTGCCAATATTTGTTGTTTCTTGTATTCAAGTCTGTTGTAAGCTGTATTTAGCCATTCTGATACGTGTGAGGTGATACCTCATTGTGGTTTTGATTTGCATTTCCCTGATGATGAGTGATGTTGAGCATCTTTTCATGTGTCTGCTGACCATCTGTCTGTCTTCTTTGGAAAAATGTCTATTTATGTCCTCTGTCCATTTTTAGATTGGATTATTTGTGGGTTTTTTGTGCTGAGTTGTATAAATTCTTTATATATTTTGGATACTAACCTTTTATCAGAAAGGTCAATTGCAAACATCCTCTCCCATTCAGTAGGTTGTCTTTTAGTTTTGCTGGTTGTCTCCTTTGCTGTGCAGAAGCTTTTTATTTTGATGTAGTCTCAATAGTTTAATTTTGCTTTTGTTTCCCTTACCTCAGGAGACATACCTAGAAAGATGTTATTATGGCCAATGTCAGGGAAATTACTGCCTGTGCTCTCTTCTATGATTGTTATGGTTCAGGTATCATATTCAGGTCCTTAATCTATTTTGAGTTTATTTTTGTGTATGGTGTAAGAAACTGGTCCAGTTTCATTCTTTTGCATGCAGTTTTCCCAACACCATTTGTTGAAAAGACTGCTGTTTTCCCATTGCATATTCTTGCCTCCTTTGTTGAAGATGAATTGACCTGTAATTGTGGGTTTATTTCTGGGCTTTCTATTGTGTTCTATTGATTTATGTGCCTATTTTTATGCCAGGGTCATACTGTTTTGATTACTACAGCTTCATAATATAACTTTAAGTCTGGAATTGTGATACTTCCAGTTTTGTTTTTCTTTTTCAAGATTGCTTTGGCTAATTTGCAATGATGTGGCTGGAACTAGAGGGTATAATGCTAAGCGAAATAAGTCAATCAGAGAAAGATAAGTATCATATGATCTCACTGATATGAGGAATTCTTAAGCTCAGGAAACAAACTGAGAATTGCTGGAGTGGTGGGGGGTGAGAGGGATGGGGTGGCTGGGTGATGGACATTGGGGAGGGTATGTGCTATGGTGAGCGCTGTGAATTGTGTAAGACTGAGAATCACAGACTTGTACCTCTGAAACAAATAATACATTATATGTTAAAAAGAAGAAGAAGATAGTCGGAAGGGAAAAATGAAGTGGGGGGAATCGGAGGGGAGACGAACCATGAGAGACTATGGACTCTGAGAAACAAACTGAGGGTTTTAGAGGGGAGGGGGTGGGGAGATGGGTTAGCCCGGTGATGGGTATTAAGGAGGGCATGTATTGAATGGAGCACTGGGTGTTATACACAAACGATGAATCATGGAACACTACATCAAAAACTAATGATGTAATGTATGGTGACTAACATAACATAATAAAATTAAATTTAAAAAAAAGATTGCTTTGGCTATTCAGGGTCTTTTGTGGTTCCATACAAATTGTTAGATTGTTCTAGTTCTGTGAAAAATGCTGTTGGTATTTTGATAGGGATTGCATTAAATCTGTAGATTGCTTTAGGTAGGATAGACATTTTAAAAATATGGGGTCTTCTGGGGTTTCTGGGTGGCTCAGTGGGTGAGGTGTCCAACCCTTGATTTCAGCTCAGGTCATGATCTCAGGGTTGTGAGATAGAGCCCTGCATCAGGCCTCCACACTGGGCATGGAGACTGCTTGAGATTCTCTCTCTCCCTCTACCTCTGTTCCTCATCCCCTTAAAAAAATGTATTGGGTTTTCTAATCCAGAACATGAAATGTCTTTCCATTTCTTTGTGTCATGTTCAATTGTTTTCATCACTGTTTTATAGTTTTCACAGTACAGGTCTTTCACCTTCTTGGTTAAGTTTATTCCTAGGTATTTAATTATTTTTGGTACAATTGTAAATGACATAGTTTTCTTAATTGCTCTTTCTGTTACTTTATTATTGGTGTATAGAAATGCAATGGATTTCTGTACATTGATTTTTTATCCTGCCAACTTGCTGCATTCATTTATCAGTTCTAGCAGTTTTTTGGTGGAGTCTTTAGGGTTTTCTATATATAGAATTACATCATCTGAAAATAGTGAAAGATTTACTTTTTCCTTACTAACTTGGATGCATTTTATTTCTTTTTGTTGTCTGATTGCTGTGGCTAGGACTTCCAGTACTATGTTGAATAAAAGTAGTGAGAGTGGACATCTTGTCTTGTTCCTGACCTTAGGGGAAAAGCTCTCAATTTTTCCCTATTAAGTATGATGTTAGCTGTAGGTTTCTCATATAAGGCCATTATTATGTTGAGGTATGTTCCCTCTAAACCTACTTTGTTGAGGGTTTTTATCATGAATGGATGTTGTACTTTGTCAAATGTTTTTTCTGCATCTAACCAAATGATCATATGGTTTTTATTCTTTCTCTTGTTGATGTGATATATCATGTTGATTGATTTGTGGATTTGTGAATATTAAAACACCCTTAGATCCCAGGGATATATCCCACTTGATTGTGGTAAATAAATTTTTAATGTATTGTTGGAATGTGTTTGCTAATATTTTGTTGAGGATTTTTGCATCTATGTTTATCAGAGATTCTGACCCTTTGGTTATCAGGGTAATGTTGGCCTCATAGAATGAATTTGGAAGCTTTCCCACCTCTTCTATTTTATGGAAAAGTTTGAAAAGAATATTAATTATATATATATACACTCTTTAAATGTTTAGTAGAATTCACTTCTGAGGCCATCTGGTTCTGGACTTTTGTTTGTTGGGAGTTTTTTGATTACTGATTCAATTTCATTGGTTGTAATTAGTCTGTTCAAATATTCTATATCTTCTTGATTCAGTTTTGGAAGGTTGTATGTTTCAAGGAGTTTATACATTTCTTATAGGTTGTGCAGTTTGTTGGCATATAATTTTTCATAATATTCTCTTGTAATAATTTGTATTTCTGTGGTGTTGGTTGTTATTTCTCCTCTTTGTTTCTGATTTTGTTTGAGTTCTCTCTCTCTCTCTCTCAGAGGTTTATCAATTTTATTGATCTTTTCAAAGAATCAGCTCCTGGTTTCATTGATCTGTTCTATTGTTTTTTTAGTTTCTATATCATTTATAGATCTATTCTGCTCCAATCTTTATTATTTCCTTCCTTCTACTGGTTTGAGGTTTTGTTTGTTCTTCTTTTTCTAGATCCTTTAGGTGTAAACTTATGTTGCTTATATAAGGTTTTTCCTGCTTCTTTACTTAGGCCTGAATTGCTATAAACTTCCCTCCTAGGACCATTTTTGCTGCATCCCAAAAATTTTGGACCATTGTGTTTTAATTTTCATTTGTCTCCCTGTATTTTTTTATTTCCTTTTTGATTTCTTGACTGACCCATTCATTATTTAGTAACATGTTATTTAGCCTCCATATATTTGTGCTCTTTCCAGATTTCTTCTTGTGGTTGATTTCTAGTTTCATATCGTTATGGTTGAAGAAGTTGCACGGTATACCTTAGATCTTTTTGAATTTGTTGAGACTTGTTTTGTGGCCTAATATGTGATCTATTCTGAAAGATGTTCCATGCGCACTTGAAAAGGATGTGTATTTTGCTGTTTTAGGATAGAATGTTCTGAATATGTCTATTAAATCCATCTGTTCCAGTATGTCATTTAAAGCCACTGTTTATTTTCTGTTTAGATGATCTATCCATTGATCTAGCCATTGTTAAATTGCCCTACTACTGTATTACTATTCATTAGTTCCTTTATATATTTTTTTTAAGATTTTATTTATTTATTTGAGAGAGAAAGAATGAGACAGAGAGAGCATGAGAGGGGGAGGGGTCAAAGGGAGAAGCAGACTCCCCGCCGAGCAGGGAGTCCAATGTGGGACTTGATCCCAGGACTCCAGGATCATGACCTGAGCTGAAGACAGTCACTCAACCAACTGAGCCACCCAGGCACCCAGTTCCTTTATATTTGTCATTAACCTTTTTATGTATTTCTGTGTTCCCGTGTTGGATGCATAAGTATTTACAATTGTTATGTCTTCTTATTGGATTGTCCCCTTAATGATTATATAGTGTCCTTTGTCTCTTATTACAGTCTTTATTTTGAAGTCTGTTATGTCTGGAGGTGCCTGGGTGGCTCTGTCAGTTAAGCATCTGACTCATGGTTTCAGCTTAGGTCATGATCTCAGGGTTGTGAGATCAAGCCCTGCATCAGGCTCCTTGCTCAGCACAGAGTCTGCTTGAGATTCTCTCCCTCTTCTTCTGCCCCTCCCCCACCCCAGCTTGTGCTCTCTCTCACTCTCTCTCTAAAATAAAATAAATAAATCTTTAAAAAATAAATAAAGCCTATTATGTCTCATATAAGTATTACTACTCTGGGTTTCTTTTCATATCCATTTGCATGATAAATGTTTTCCATCCCCTCACTTTCAATCTGCATGTATCTTTAGATCTGAAATGAGTCTCTTGAAGGCAGCATATAGATGGGTCTTGGTTTTTTTAGTCATTCTGATACCCTATGTCTTTTTATTGTAGCATTTAGTCCATTTACACTCTAATTATTGATAAGTATGTATTTGTTTTGTGGTTGTTTTATAAATCTTACTTGTTCCTTTCTTCCCTTGCTCTCTTCTCTCACCGTAAGTTGGCTTTCTTTACACTCATATACTTGGATTCCTTTCCCTTTATTTTTTGCATATCCATTACTGGTTTTTGATTTGCAGCTACCGTTAAATTTGTATATAACATTTTCTGCATATAGCAGTCAATAAAAATTGATGGTCTCTTAAGTTTGAACCCATTCTTTACTCCTTTCCTCCCCATGTTTTAGGTTAATGGTGTCATACTCTATATCCTTTCATTTTGTGAGTCCCTTGACTGATTTTTACAGATATACTTCTTTTTACTGCTTTCTCTGCTTTCTTACTCTTCCTTATGATCTTTCCTTTCCACTCAAAGAGTCCTCTTTAACATTTCTTACAGGGCTGGTTTAGTGGTAATGAACTCCTCAAGCTTTTGTTTGTCTGAGAAACTTTGTCTCTCCTTCTATTCTGAATGATAGCCTTGCTGGATAGAGTATTCTTGGCTGCAGATTTTTCCTTCCAGCACTTTGAACATATTATGCCACTTTTATCTGGCCTGCAAAATTTCTGCTGAAGAATCCACTGATAGCCTTATGGAGTTTCCCTTGTATGTAACTGTCTTCTTTTGCTGCTTTTAAAATTCTCTTTATCACTACTTTTTGGCATTTTAATTACTATGTGTCTTAGTGTGGACCTCTTTGGGTTGATTTTGTTTGGGGATCTCAGTGTCTCCTGGATCAGGATATCTGTTTCCTTCCCCAGATTAGGGAAGTTTTCAGCTATTATTTCTTCAAATACATTTTCTGCCTCCTGTTCTCTCTCTTCTTTTTCTGAGGTCCCTATAATGTGAGTGTTTCTATGCTTGATGGAGTCACTGAGTTCCCTAAGTCTATTCTGATTTTGTATAATGTTTTTTCTCTCACCTGCTCAGCTTCTCTATCGTCCATTGCTAATTCATTCCTCTGCTTCCTCTAGCCTGCTATTTATTCCATTGTATTTTTAATTTCATTTATTGTGTTCTTCATCTCTGATTGGTTCTTTTTTTATGTTTTCTATCTCTTTGTTAAGGGTCTCACTGATGTGTCCTTCCACTCTTTTCTCAAGTCCAGTGAGTATCTTTATGATCATTACTTTAAATTCTCTATCAGGTACTTATATCTGTTTTGCTTAGGTCTCTTGCTATGGCTTTGTCCTGTTCTTTCATTTGGGACATATTCCTCTGTCTCCTCATTTTGTCTAACTCTCTGTGTCTGTTTCTATCTGTTAGGAAAGTCGGCTACATCTCCTGTTCTTGAAAGTAGTGGGTGGGGCACCACACTTTTAACAAGGTGGTGCTTTGCCGGATGTATGTGTCTTTGTGGAGACCAGGGCTGGCCAGCCCAATCTGCAGAGCATGCATGGGCAAGGTACACAGTTTTAACAAGAAGCATTCTTCATGGGAGGTGACTGGGCACCACCAGTACCAAAGCTCCACAAGCTGCGCAGTAGGGAGATTCAGTGTTGGCAAGGATTGCACCAGTCTTCTGGTAGAGGAGATCCAGAGCAAGAGGACTGGGGCAGGTATGGCTGGAGGGGGTGGGGCACAGTGTAAGCAAGTTAGGTAGTGAATGCTGGCACAGGGCTAGTTCTTGCAAGTGACTGCGTGTTTATGGTAAGGGGGAGAGAAATGATGTCTGCCAGCTCCTTTGTCCTGGAGGCATCTCCCAACAAAATCTGTCCCTCTGGGATTAGTAAATAACTCTGCCTCCCATATGTACTAGGCATTTTTCAAACTGCTGCTTCTATGCTGTATCTTCATGGGCTGTTTGTTGTGCTATCTCTTTAAAGGCAAGGACTCAGTTTCCTATCACCCTCCAGGCTCTCCAGAGATTTTTAAAATTTCAGGCTTTTAGTCCCAATGGTTGTAAGAACTCACAAAATTTGGCCCCTCTGGTTTTCAGAGCAAAATGCTATGGAATTCATCTTCCCCATGGCAGCTCTCCAGGGTGAGGGTCTGTTTCTCTTCCCTCTCCATGCCCAGCGCTCCCTCCCATAGATGACTTGTAAGTCCATTTAGCTCCCCAAATCTCCACCCTTCCTACTCTCTTTGATGTGGCCTTGGGTCATTTCCTCGATTATTTACACTGGTGTGAATATTATCTAATTGGTGGGACTAAGTGAGCTTAGGGTTCTCGTATTCCTCCATCTTCCCCCTTACTTTGTATTTTTTAAAAATATATTTAATATTTAAATCATTTTTAAATGAGTTTTTAAAGAATTATATAAGCCTTATAAAAAAGAGATTTTAGTACACTCATTTTTGTAGATATCACATTACTTTTAGATCTGAACAAATAATATTGATGAATATTCCTGACCTTGGTTTATATTGTTTAGAAGATAATACTTAAAGCAGCAATTATTTCTACATGATTTGTTTTTTATATCTGTGTTTAACTACTTTTGTATGTATATATGGGTTAATTTTGAAGTAGAAATTGACAATAACAACTTCACAATGAACTTCTTTTTTTAATTTATTTTTTAATTTTTTTAATTTTTATTTTATTATGTTATGTTAGAATTCATGGCTTTTTTTCCCACAATGAACTTCTTAAAATATATTTGTTTTTAAAATTTTGTCAAAACATTTAGCTTGCCAACGTTAACTTAGCAAGTTAAATATTTGTTTTTACCATTCAAATTGTTATGATTAGAAAATAATTCTCTGTCACAAAAACACACACAACAGTGTAAAAAAGATTTCCAGCACTAATGATTTACACATAGATCAGTCTTAAATCATTTCAAGTAATTTTTATTGCTCTGTGGAGCCATCTGCTGGTCAATGGTGTTTTGTGTATGTAAATATAAAAGTCTACATGTTTTTCTCTGAATGGATAAAGTCAGGCTCTAATTAGGTGAGGTACTTCCCATAAAGTACAGCTAGGAATTTGTGACCCAAACAAAATCTGCAGAGAATATTTTTCCAGATATAAGTAATGAGAGCAATTTGGCAATAGGATAATGGAGAAAATAATCACATTTAGAAAATGAGTAGAATTTATATTTTGGGGAATTGTTTCGTTCTTGAAAGAGGTTTTTGTAAACTTCTTTCTGCTAATAAGATAGAAAAATACATATACATATATATACATACTTCCATGTATATACATTATATATATATTTTTTGAAAATCTGTATAGATCAATGCCTTTCTACTTATTAAAATTAATAAGGTAAACCAAAATGTTATATTTGTTATTCTTTTGTATAGAAACTATATTTTTAGCACCTTTAATTAACTATGAATTCATAGCCTTTTACAGTTTTAACATGTTTCAATTAACCATTATTGTTACCCTTCTTTTTTGTTGCTTGAATATTCACAACCTGTTCAGGGGAAGTTCCCTTGTATAGTTTCTTTTGTCTTCTAAACAATTCTATCCTTGCATCCTTGATTTCTGGCAGCAACCTGATATTTCAAATGCAACATAATTTTTCCTGCCCCCAAATTATGGAGTCAACTATCCTATAAGAATCCTGGTTCATTTTAACGGAGAATAGCATAAGAGACTGAAATCTGGGTGCTAAGGGTCCCCACATGAGCTTTGGTTGTGGGCAAAAATGGTATCGTTGTTGTTGGTGTTGCTTATGACAGAGCTAGGTAAATAAATATTTATTTTTAAGGTTATGCATGTACATTGACCTTTGTCCAATTTGATATTGGGCAAAATATTATTATGTTACGCTACTTTTTTTTTCTTACCTCCATGACTTGCCATCTTTGGTATTTATATTAGTTCTGATCTTTTTGCCTTCAACAACTCTGCAATGGGATCATTACAAATACAGTTTACACATACGCATGATTCTTACCTTAGATCAATCTGCTTGACAATTTTTAATGTGTACTGCCAAAATTCAGAGGGCCTAGGTTGTTCCTGAATGGGATTTATTGGGATAGTGTGAAAAGAACACAGAGCCAGGAGGTAAACAGGGGCAGAATACCAAACTCCACTTAAATCACTTGACCTCATTGTGTCTCAGTTTCCTCATTTGTAAATTATGATAATTAACCTTTGCAGCTGAGTTTAAAGTTTTAAATATGCTTTTATAATAATTTCCTTTCCATCCTACTCCACAGGAAACTGTTTCGTAGGGTAATTAAAGTAACTGATTGTAACTACTTTGAACAATGCTGAACAGGCTGTACGAATGGAAGAGACAGATGGTCTCTTGACCATCCTTTGTTCATGTTTCCACTCAGCCAAAGCTGCCTGATTCCTACTCATGCCCCCCAATTCTTGACCTCTTTAAGCACTCACCTTGTAATGATATTTTATAACTTTTATTCTTGCTTCTGTATAGTACTGTATGCTGATAACATTAAGTTGACCCCTTGGCAAGGAAGTTTAAATAGAACCTGGCAATTTCTGGAGGTCTTTATTTTGTATTACACCAAGTAGCTGAGTTAGTAACTTTGAATAAGCCAAGAAGTAACAGAGAATAATGGGAAAATACTGAGTCAGCCTTACTTTTTTTTTAATGTTCACTTATTTTATTGCAGGCACAGTAAAGTCATGTTTTTCTCAGATTGAAAGAATCCAAGGACCAAAAGTGGTGTCTCTGATGTCAAAGCCAGTGCTAAGTAGACTCTCTAGCAGAATAGCTACAGCTTTCATTGCTTCATTGCCCATAACAGCTCCTGTGGATGTTCTCACACCAAGGTTAGGTAAAACCTTTCCATCATATAGGTTAGTGAGTGTCTGTGACATGTTTAACTACTGTTCTTAATGTTTCATGTTGTAGTACCACATTTAGAATCCATATTCCCTAAGATTATGGCTTTTCCTAGCTGATGGTTGCTTATTGGTATTCTCACCTGGAACTTGTCTGCGATGAGTTTCACATCATTTTGCTCTTCTTGCTTCATATCTGATTTTTTCTTTTCATTCTTTGGTGTTCTCTGTGGGTTCAAGTCTGTCTTATTGCTCCTCTACTATTTCACAGGCATTTCCTCCAGAGTTCTTCAGAGTCTTAACACTTCATTTAACCATGTTTACATTTTTAAAAAAACAACAACACTTTTAAACCATTAAGCAAATACTTTTAAAATGTGTAAAAGTCACCACGTAAGTAAATAAATACTCAGAAACAAATACAGCTTTCATAAACACTTTTATGTGCTGTATTAACTTGACAATAAGTGCTGTGGAATTTTCGAAACTTAATTTTAAGAATATGAAGTAAACCTGTGCTTCAAGATGTATGTAATTCCTCTAAAGAATCACTACTTGTCATCAGTTTATAAATTAACAGCCACAGTGATTCCTCCATCCTTATGCATTTGTCAGTGGAAATGAACCCATAAAATCTTATCTGAGCCTCAGTATTTCTTCCATCTATAAAATAGGAATATTAGTTGTATCTGCCTCATCAGTTTGTTGTGAAGATTTAAAAAAGCATGCATATGAAACACTTGGCACTATGCTCAGTTATTAATTGTGCTCAATCAGCTATTATTACATAAGATATTTTTACTCCTGTTTGAAATAGAAGTTGAGGGAAAAAAAATCAGCTTCTGACTACCACAAACCCTCTTTCATAACTGCTTCTGAAAAGGGATAACGTCATGACAGATATGCTGGTGATGACAGAAGCAGAACTCAGAGTCTTTCCAGAGCCATACTGCTGTCCTGCAAACTGATCTCATTGTTAAGCCAACTCTCTCTTGTATCTTCACGGTCAAAAACATAGTTGAGGAAAGAGAAAACAGGAAACGTTGACTTTCTTATCTTTTTGATAATAGTCCTTCTGAGAGGTGTGAGGTGATAGCTCATTGTGGTTTTGATTTGCATTTCCCTGAAAATGTTGAGCAACTTTTCATGCACTTGTTGGCCACTTGCATGCCTTCTTTGAAAAAATGTTTTGTCGAGTCCTCTGCCCATTTTTAATAAGATTGTTTTTTGCTCTTGAGTTGTACAAGTTCCTTATATATTTTGGATATTAACTCCCTATCAGATAGAAGGTTTGCAAGTGTTTTCACCCATTTTGTAGTTTGCCTTTTCACTTTGTTGATGATTTCTTTTGCTGTGCAAAAGCATTTTCTTTCTTTTTTTTTTAAGATTTTATTTATTTATTTGACAGAGAGAGACACACCGGAGAGGGAACACAAGCAGGGGGAGTGGGAGAGGGAGGAGTAGGCTTCCTGCGGAGCAGGGAGCCCAATGTGGGGCTTGATCCCAGGGCCCTGGGATCCTGACCTGAGTTGAAGGCAGACGCTTAATGACTGAGCGACCCAGGCAACCCAGAAGCCTTTTCATTTGATGTAGTCCCACTTGTTGCTTTTTGCTTTTGTTACCTGTACTTTTGGGGTCATATGCAAAAAATTATTGCCGAGACCCATGTCAAGGAGCTTTTCCCTTATTTTCTTCTAGAAGTTTTACAGTTTATGGTCTTATGTTTAAGTCCTTAATCCAGTTCAAATTAAGTTTTGTGAGTTCTATAACATAGGAATCCACTTTCATTCTTTTGCATGTGGATATTCCAGTTTTTTCAACACCATTTATTGAAGAAACAATCTTTTCCCCATTGAGTATTCTTGGATCCTTTGTCATATATTAGCTGAAAATATACACGTGGGGTTTTTTTTAATTTAATTTTATTTTGTTATGTTCGTCACCATACAATACATTATTAGTTTTTGATGTAGTGATCCACGATTCATTGTTTTCATATAACATCCTGTGCTCATCACAACACGTGCCCTCCTTAATATCCATCCCCGGGCTAATCCATCCCTCTACCCCCCTCCCCTCTAAAACCCTCAGTTTGTTTCTCGGAGTCCGTAGTCTCTTATGGCTCATCTCTCCCTCCAATTTCCTCCCCTTCATTTTTCCCTTCCTTCTCCTAATGTCCTCCATGCTATTCCTTAGGTTCCACAAATAAGTGAAACCATATGATAATTGACTTTCTCTGCTTGACTTATTTCATTTAGCATAATCTCTTCCAGTCCCATCCATGTTGATGTAAAAGTTGGGTATTCATCCTTTCTGATGACTGAGTAATATTCCATTGTATATATGGACCACATCTTCTTTATCCATTCATCTGTTGAAAGACATCTCAGCTCTTTCCACAGTTTGGCTATTGTGGACATTGCTGCTATGAGCATTGGGGTGCATACGGCCCTTCTTTTCACTACATCTGTGTCTTTGGGGTAAATACCTAGTAGTGCAATTGCTGGGTCATAGGGTAGCTCTGTTTTTAAATTTTTGAGGGACCTCCACACTGTTTTCCAAAGAGGTTGTACCAACTTACATTCCCACCAACAGTGTAAGAGGGTTCCCCTTTCTCCACAACCTCTCCAACATTTGTTGTTTCTTGCTTTGTCAATTTTTGCCATTCTAACTGGTATAAGGTGGTATCTCAGTGTGGTTTTGATTTGAATTTCCCTGATGGCTAATGATGATGAACATTTTTTCATGTGTCTGTTAGCCATTTGTATGTCTTCTTCAGAGAAGTGTCTATTCATGTCCTCTGCCCATTTTTTGACTTGATTATTTGTTTTTTGGGTGTTGAGTTTGAGAAGTTCTCTACAGATCTTGGAAATCAGTGCTTTGTCTGTAGTGTCATTTGCAAATATCTTCTCCCATTCTGTGGGCTGCCTCTTTGTTTTGCTGACTGTTTCCTTTGCTGTGCAGAACCTTTTTATCTTCATTAAGTCCCAAAAGTTCATTTTTGCTTCTGTTTCACTAACCTTTGGAGACGTCTCTTGAAAGAAGTTGCTGTGGCTGATGTCGAAGAGGTTATTGCTTATGTTCTCCTTTAGGATTTTGATGAATTCCTGTCTCACATTGAGGTCTTTCATCCATTTTGAGTTTATCTTTGTGTAGGTGTTAGAGAATGGTCGAGTTTCATTCTTCTGCATGTGGCTGTCCAATTTTCAAGCACCATTTATTGAAGAGACTGTTTTGTTTCCATTGCATATTTTTTCCTGCTTTGTCGAAGATTATTTGACCATAGGGTTGAGGGTCCATATCTGGGCTCTCTATTCTGTTCCATTGGTCTATATGTCTGTTTTTGCGCCAGTACCATGCTGTCTTGGTCATCACTGCTTTGTAATATAGCTTGAAATTGGGCAATGTGATGCCCCAGCTTTGTTTTTCTTCTTCAACATTTCCTTGGCAATTCAGGGTCTTTTGTGATTCCATACAAATTTTAGGATTGTGTGTTCCAGCACTTTGAAAAATGTCACTGGAACATTGATCAGGATGGCATTGAAGGTATAGATTGCTCTGGGTAGCATAGGCATTTTAACAATGTTTATTCTTCTGATCCATGACCATGGAATGTTTTTCCATCTTTTTGTGTCTTCTTCAATTTCTTTCATGAGTGTTCTGTAGTTCCTAGAGTATAGATCCTTTACCTCTTTGGTTAGGTTTATTCCGAGGTATCTTATGGTTTTTGGTGCTATTGTAAATGGAATCGTTTCTCTAATTTCTCTTTCTACAGTTGCATTGTTAGTGTATAAGAAAGCAACTGATTTCTGTGCATTGATTTTGTATCCTGCCACATTACTGAATTGCTGGATGAGTTCTAGTAATTTGGGGGTGGAGTCTTTTGGCTTTTCCACATAAAGTATCATGTCGTCTGCAAAGAGAGAGAGTTTGACTTCTTCTTTGCCAATCTGAATACCTTTTATTTCTTTTTGTTGTCTGATTGCTGTTGCTAGGACTTCTAGTACTATGTTGAACAATAGTGGCGAGAGTGGGCATCCTTGACGTGTTCCTGATCTTAAGGGAAAGGCTCTCATCTTTTCCCCATTGAGGATGATATTCGCTGTGGGTTTTTCATAGATGGATTTTATGAACTTGAGAAATGTTCCCTCTATCCCTGTACTCTGAAGAGTTTTAATCAGGAAAGGATGCTGTATTTTGTCAAATCCTTTTTCTGCATCAATTGAGAGGACCATATAGTTCTTCTCTCTCCTCTTATTAATGTGTTCTATCACATTGATTGATTTGCAAATGTTGAACCACCCTTGCATCCAGGGATAAATCCCACTTGGTCATGGTGGATGATCCTTTTAATGTATTGTTGGATCCTATTAGCTAGGATTTTGTTGAGGATTTTGGAATCCATATTCATCAGGGATATCAGTCTGAAATTCTCCTTTTTGATGGGGTCTTTGCCTGGTTTGGGGATTAAGGTAATGCTGGCCTCATAGAATGAGTTTGGAAGTTTTCCTTTTGTTTCTATTTTTTGAAACAGGTTCAGGAGAATAGGTATTATTTCCTATTTGAATGTTTGGTAGAATTCTCCAGGGAATCCATCAGGCTCTGGACTCTTGTTTTTTGGGAGGTTTTTGATCACTGCTTCAATCTCGTTACTGGTTATTGGCCTATTCAGGTTGTCAATGTCTTCTTGTTTCAGTCTTGGCAGTTTATAGGTTTCCAGGAAGGCATCCATTTCTTCCAGGTTGCTTAATTTATTGGCATATAGTTGTTGATAATAATTTCTTTTTTTTCTTTTTTAAGGATTTTATTTATTTTGACAGAGAGAAAGAGACAGTGAGAGAGGGAACACAAGCAGGGGGAGTGGGAGAGGGAGAAGCAGGCTCCCCACTGATCAGGAAGCCCAACGCGGGACACCATCCCAGGACTCTGGGATCATGACCTGAGCTGAAGGCAGACACTTAACAACTGAGCCACCTAGGCACCCCGGTAAAAATTTCTAATAATTGTTTCTATTTCCTTGATGTTAGTCATGATCTCTCCCCTTTCATTCATAATTTTATTAATTTGGGTCCTTTCTCTTTTCTTTTGGATAAGTCTGGCCAGTGGTTTATCAATCTTATTAATTCTTTCAAAGAACCAGCTTCTAATTTCATTGATCTGATCTACTGTGTTTCTGGTTTCTAATTCATTGATCTCTGCTCTAATCTTAATTATTTCTCTTCTAATGCGTGCTTAGGCATCGTTTGTTGTTTTTTTCTTGTTCTTTAAGGTGTAAAGTTAGTGGGTGAATTCGAGATTTTTCTATTTTTTTTGAGAGAGGCTTAAATGGCTATGTATTTCCCCCTTAGGACCGTCTTTGCAGTATCCCATAGGTTTTGGACCGATGTGTTTTCGTTCTCATTGGTTTCCATGAATTGTTTAAGTTCTTCTTTGATTTCCTGGTTGACCCAAGCATTCTTGAGCAGAGTGGTCTTTAGCTTCCAAGTGTTTGAATTTCTGCCAAATTTTTTCTTGTGATGGAGTTCCAGTTTTAAAGCATTGTGGTCTGAAAATATGCAGGGAATAATCTCAATCTTTTGGTATCAGTTGAGACCTGATTTGTGACTCAGTATGTGGTCTATTCTGGAGAAAGTTCCATGTGTGCTTGAGAAGAATGAGTATTCTGTTGTTTTAGGGTGGAATGTTCTGTATATATCTATGAGGTCCATCTGGTCCAGTGTGTCATTCAAAGCTCTTGTTTCTTTGTTGATTTTCTGCTTAGATGATCTGTCTATTGCTGAGAGTGGAGTATTGAGGTCTCCTACAATTAACGTATTGTTATCAATATGACTGTTTGTTTTGGTTAACAGTTGGCTTATATAGATGGCTGCTCCCATGTTGGGGGCATAGATATTTACAATTGTTAGATCTTCTTGTTGGATAGACCCTTTAAGAATGTTAGAGTGTCCTTCTGTGTCTCTAACTACAGTCTTTAGCTTAAAATCTAATTTGTCTGATATAAGAATTCCTACCCCAGCTTTCTTTTGAGGTCCACTGGCATGGAAGATGGATCTCCATCCCTTCACTTTCAGTCTGGATGTATCTTTGGTTCAAAATGAGTCTCTTATAGACAGCATATGGATAGGTCTTGTCTTTTTATCCAATCTGCAACCTTTTGCCATTTCATGGGATCATTTAGGCCATTCATGTTGAGAGTGATTATTGAAAGATATGAATTTATTGTCATCATGTTGCCTGTGAAGTCCTTGTTTCTATAGATTGTTGCTGTAAATTTCTGTTCTGTATCACTCTTGGGTTCTTTCTCCTTTTATAGAACCCCCCTTAATATTTCTTGCAGAGCCGGCTTAGTGGTCACATATTCTTTCAGTTTCTGCTGGTCTTGGAAGTTCTGCATCTCTCCATCCATTCTAAATGAAAGCCTTGCCAGATAAAGTATTCTTGGCTGCATGTTCTTCTCGTTTAGTACGCTGAATATGTCTTGCCAGGTCTTTCTGGCTTGCCAGGTCTCTGTGGATAGGTTTGATGTTATTCTGATGTTCCTCCCTCTGTACGTAAGGAATCTCTTCCCCCTAACTGCCCCTAAGATGGTTTCCTTGGTTCTAAGATTTGCAAGTTTTACTATTACATGCCAGGGTGTTGGTCTGTTTTCCTTGATCTTGGGAGAGGTCCTCTCTGCCTCTAGGACACAAATGTTTGTTTCATTCCCCAGATTAGGGAAGTTCTCAGCTATGATTTGCTCAAATATATCTTCTAGTCCTCTCTCTTTCTCCACCCCCTCAAGGATCCCAATAATTCTGACATTGGAATGTTTCATGGTGTCACTTATTTCTCTGCTTCTATTTTCATGGATTTTGAGTTTTTTCTCCCTGGCCTCCTCTTTATCCTTCTTTTCTATCAGTTGGTCTTCTAGATCACTAATTCGTTCTTCTACCTCGCTTACCCTAGCTGTTAGATTATCTAGATTAGATTGGATCTCATTGATAACGTTTTTAAGTTCTGCCAGTTCAGCTTTTATTTGTGCCCTTAGAGACTCTATGTTGCCATTAATCGATTTCTCCATTCTAGCTATTGCCTTCACAATTCTACCCTGAATTCCATTTCCAACATCTTGGTTATGTCTGTATCCATTTGTAAATCTGTAGCAGAAGTCACAGTCTCTGAGTCTTTCCTATTTTGGGGGTTCCTCCTCCTAGTCATTCTGTTGAGGGGTGGTTGAGGGAATGTACAGAGTCCAAATTATTGACCACAACCCAAGCAAGATGCACCTGTTCTATAGGGACCTTAGGGTTGTTGGCCTCTTGTTCTCCCAGCCTGTCTTCTGGGGGAGGGGCCTGCTGTGCTGTTACTCAGGTAACCCTGTTTGGGCAGAGTTGCCCTGCCCCCTGTGGGGGGGGGGATGGGCTCAGTGAAAATCAGTTCTGGGGGGCTTTTTTTCTCTGGTAGCTTTCCGTATCTCTTCTGAGAGTCAGAGCAGAAGAGATTGTTTCCAACCCTCTGCCTCAGAGTAGAGAGATCACAGTCTGTTCTTCAGTGGGCTCTCCAGGCCACACTATCTCTGTTTCTGTCTGTGCTGCTATAAAGTGCAGCATCCTGGGTTGTGTGCCCCTCAGCAGGTCTCCCAGTTCTCGCCTCCAGGTTGGGGCGTGGGGGCACATCTTTGCCCTTTGTGCTTCTACAACTGCCAGCCACCCCCAGTTTGCTCGTGCCACCCCGCCACTCCAGGTTTCAGGCAGGGGGGCTGCCCTAAAATCCTTTCCCCGCTGCTACCGGTCTATGAGTCTGTGCCCTGTCCCCAGTGTGGGAGGCTTTTGTGCTCCTGTGTTATTTCCCTTCCTGGCACCAGTGCTTATGGCAGCTCCCTCCCCCTTCCATTTATCTTCGGATATGTGCCTGTGGAATCACAGCTTCCTGCTTCATACCTCGAAACCAACCACCTGCAATATTCTGTTTGTAGGGATCCAGATATATCTTCTTATATCTCAGGCTGATTTCGTGGGTGTTCATAGTGGTCTGGTAGATATCCAGCTCAATTCTGGGGACCAGTTGGAATAGGGTCCCCTACTCCTCTGCCATCTTTTCCTCCCCCTCCCCCCCCCACACGTGGGTTTATTTCTACACTTTGAATTCTGTTCATTGATCTATGGGTCTGTTTTTATGCCAGTACCATACTGTTTTAATTATTTTACCTTTGTAATATAGTGTGAAATCAGGATGTGTAAAGCCTCCAATTTGTTCTTTCTCAACTATTCATAGTCTTTTGAGGTTCCATACAAACTTTAGAATTGTGTTTTCTATTTCTGTGAAAAATGCCATTAGAATTTTGATAGGGATTGCATTGACTCAATAGATGGTTTTGGGTAGTAAGGCCATTTTAACAATATTAACATTTCTTTTTTTTTTTAAGATTTTGTTTATTTATTTGACAGAGAGAGAGACATTGAGAACGGGAATACAAGCAGGGGGAGTGGGAGAGGGAGAAGCAGGCTTACCACCAAGCAGGGAGCCCGATGTGGGGCTCGATCCCAGGACCCTGGGATCACGACCTGAGCCAAAGGCAGATGCTTAACGACTGAGCCACCCAGGTGCCCCAACATTTCTTTTTGTTCAAATTTTTAAAAATTTTTTAAAAATTAAAAAATGTTATTTTTAAAATTAATTTTTTAAAAATTTATTTTTTAAAGAGGGAGATTGTGAGAAAAAGCAGGGGGTGGGGCGTGGGGTGTGGGAGGGGCAGAGGGAGAGAGAAAATCCTAAGCAGGCTCCATGCCTAACATGGAGTCTGACACAGGACTCAGTCTCACGACCCTGAGATCATGACCTGAGCTAAAATCAAGAGTCAGGTACTTAACCAACTAAGCCATCCAGGTGCCCTAATATTAACTTCTCTGATCCATGAACACATGATATCTTTCTATTTATTTGTGTCTTCCTCAATTTTTTTCATTAACATCTTATAGTTTTCAGTGTACAGATCTTTTACCTCCTTAGTAAAATTTATTTCTAAGTATTTTATTGGTTTTGATGCTATTGTAAATGGGATTGTTTTCATTATTCTTTTGGATAGTTCATTGTTACTGTATAGAAGTGCAACTGAGGGGCGCCTGGGTGGCTCAGTCAGTTAAGCGTCTGACTTTGGTCCAGGTCATGATCCCAGGGTCCTGGGATAGAGCCCTACATTGGGCTCCTTGCTCAGTGGGAAGTCTGCTTCTCCCTCTCCCTCTGCCTGCTGCTCCCCCTGCTTGTGCTCTCTCTATGTCAAATAAATAAATAAAATCTTAAAAAAAAATGTAGAAGTGCAACTGATTTTTTGTATATTGACTTTATGTTCTTAAGTTTACTAAAATTTTAAAATTCTAAGTTTTTTGATGCAGTCTTTAGGATTTTCTATGTACAAGTTCATATCATCAGCAAAGGCTATCTTACTTCTTCCTTTCCAATTTAAAAGCCTTTTATTTCTTTTTCTTACCTAATCACTCAAGCTAGGATTTCCAGTACTATAAAGAATAGGAGTAGTGAGAGTGAGCACCCTTGCCTTATTCCTGATCTTAGAAGTAAACCTTTCAACCTTTCATCACTGAGTATGACATTAGCTACGGATTTTTCATATGTGGTCTTCATTATGTGGAGGTATGTTCCTTCTATACCTGGTCTGTTGAGAGTTTTTATTATGAAACAGTGTTGAATTTTCTCAAAATGCTTTTTCTGCATCTATTGAGATGATCATGTTATTTTATCTTTCATGTTATTAATGTGGTGTATCACATTCATTGATTTGCATATATTGAATCATTCTTGCATCCCAGGGATAAATCCCTCTTGGTCATGGTGTACAATCATTTTAATGTGTTCTTAAATTTGGTTTGCTAACATTTTTTTTGCAACTGGATTTATCAAAGATATTGGCCTATACTTTTCTTGTAGTATCCTTATCTGGCTTTGGAATCAGGCTAATTACTAGCCTCTTAATTTTTTTTTGGAAGAGTTTAAGGAGACTTGGTATTAATTCTCCTTTAAATGTTTGGGGAACTTCACCTGTGAAACCACCTGGGACTGGACTCTTCTTTGTTGAGAGGTTTTTTATTTTGTTTTGTTTTGTTTCTGTTTTTTTATTTCTCTTTTAAAATTCCAGTATAGTTAACATACAATGTTGTATTTCAAGTGTACAATATAATGATTCAACAATTCTGTACATACTCTTTCTCTGACTGACTTATTTTGCTTAGCACTGTACTCTCTAGATCCATCCATCCATTTTGTTGCAAATGGCAGGATTTCATTCTTTTTTTGGCTGAGTAGTATTCAATTGTATGTATGTGTTCTTTATCCATCTATTGATGGACACTTGGGTTACTTCCATATCTTGGCTATTGTAAATAAAGCTGCAATAAACAGGGAAGCATATATCCCTTCAAATTAGCGTTTTTGTATTATTTCGGTAAATCCCCAGTAGTACGATTTCTGGATCATAGGATTGTTCTATTTTCTAAGTTTTTGAGGAATCTCTGTACTGTCTTCCAGAGTGGCTGCACTAGTTTGCAGTCCCACCAACAGTGCACAGGGTCCTTTTTCTCCTCATCCTTGCCAATATTTGTTGTTTCTTGTATTTTTGATTTAGCCATTCTGATACGTGTGAGGTGATACCTCATTGTGGTTTTGATTTGCATTTCCCTGATGATGAGTGATGTTGAGCATCTTTTCATGTGTCTGCTGACCATCTGTCTTCTTTGGAAAAATGTCTATTTATGTCCTCTGTCCATTTTTAGATTGGATTATTTGTGGGTTTTTTGTGCTGAGTTGTATAAATTCTTTATATATTTTGGATACTAACCTTTTATCAGAAAGGTCAATTGCAAACATCCTCTCCCATTCAGTAGGTTGTCTTTTAGTTTTGCTGGTTGTCTCCTTTGCTGTGCAGAAGCTTTTTATTTTGATGTAGTCTCAATAGTTTAATTTTGCTTTTGTTTCCCTTGCCAAAGGAGATATCTAAATGTTGCTACAGCTGATATCAAAGAGATAACTGCCTACATTTTCTTCTGTGAATTTTATGGTTCAGGTATCACATTCAGGTCCTTAATCCATTTTGAGTTTATCTTTATATATAGTGTAAGAAAGTGGTCCAGTTTCATTCTTTTGCAAGTAACAGTCCACATTTTCCAACACTGTTTGTTGAAGAGATTTTTTTTTTCCCATCACTTATACTTGCCTCCTTTGTCAATAATTAGTTGACCATATAATCATGGGTTTATATTATACTCTGCTGTCCCATGGAACTCTGTGTCTGTTTTTGTGCCAATACTATACTACTTTGATTCCTACAGATTTGTAGTGTATCTTGAAATCTGGGATTGCAATGCTTCCAGTTTTAATCTTCTTTTCCAGGATTGCTTTGGCTATTCAGTGTCCTTTGTTGTTCCATACAAATTTTAGGATTATTTGTTCAATGTTCTGTAAAAAATGCTGTTGGTATTTTGATATGGATTGCATTAAATCTATAGATTGCTTTGAGTAGTGTGGACATTTTTAAAATATTGGGTCTTCTAATCCAGAGTATGGAATGTCTTTCCATTTCTTTGTGTCATCTTCAATTGCTTTCATCATTGTTTTATAGTTTTCACAGTACAGGTCTTTTACTTTCTTGGTTAAGTTAATTCCTAGGTATTTAATTATTTTTGGTGCAACTGTAGATGACATAGTTTTCTTAATTGTTCTTTCTGCTATTTCATTATTGGTGTATGGAAATGCAATGGATTTCTTTACATTAATTTTGTATCTTGCCACCTTGCTGCATTCATTTATCAGTTCTAGTAGTTTTTTGATGGAGTCTTTAGGGTTTTCTATATATAGTATCACGTCATCTGCAAATAGTGAGATTCACTTCTTCCTTACCAATTTAGATGCCTTTTATTTCTTTTTGTTGTCTGATTGCTGTGGCTAGGAATTCCAGCACTATGTTGAATCAAAGTGGTGAGAGTGGACATCCTTGTCTTGTTCCTGACCTTAGGGGAAAAGCTCTCAGTTTTTCCCTATTGAATATGATGTTAGCTGTGGGTTTTTTTATATAAGGCCGTTATTATGTTGAGGTATGTTCCCTCTACACCTACGTTGTTGAGAGTTTTTATCATGAGTGGATATTGTACTTTGTCAAATGTTTTTTCTGCATCTAATCAAATGATCATATGGTTTTTATCCTTTCTCTTGTTGATGTGATATATCATGTTGATTGATTTGTGAATATTGAACAACCCTTGCATTCTGGGAATAAGTCCCACTTGATTGTGGTGAATGATTTTTTTAATATATTGTTGGAATGAGTTTGCTAATATTTTGTTGAGGATGTTTGCATCTATGTTCATCAGAGATATTGACCTGTAATTCCTTTTTTTTTTTTAGTGTCTTTATCTGGTTTTGGTAGCAGGGTAATGCAAGCCTCACAGAATAAAATTTGGAAGGTTCCTTCTTCTACTTTTTGGAAAAGTTTGAGAAGAATAGGTATTAATTCTTCTTTAAATGTTTGGTAGAATTCATTTGTGAGGCGATCTGGTCCTGGACTTTTGTTTGTTGGGAGTTTTTTGATTACTGATCCAATTTCATTGGTAGTAATTTGTCTGTTCAAATATTCTGTATCTTCTTGATTCAGTTTTGGAAGGTTATATGTTTCAAGGAATTTATACATTTCTTCTAGGTTGTGTGGTTTGTTAGCATATAATTTTTCACAATATTATCTTACAATCCTTTGTATTTCTGTGATGTCAGTTATTATTTCTCCTCTTTCTTTCTGATTTTGTTTTGTGTCCTCTCTCTCTCTCTCTCTTTTTAAATGAGTCTAGCTAAAGGTTTATCAATTTTGTTGATCTTTTCAAAGAATCAGCTCCTGGTTTCATTGATGTTAATTTGTGGGGGTGTTGTTGTTGTTGTTAGTTTCTATATCATTTATTTCTGCTCTAATCTTTATTATTTCCTTCCTTCAGCTGGTTTAGGGTTTTGTTTGCATTTCTTTTTCTAGATCCTTTAGGTGTAAGTTTACCTTGCTTATTTAAGATTTTTCCTGCTTCTTTACTTAGGCCTGTATTGCTATAAACTTCCCTCCTAGGACCATTTTTGCTGCATTCCAAAGATTTTGGACCATTGTGTTTTAATTTTCATTTGTCTCCCTGTATTTTTTTATTTCCTTTTTGATTTCTTGATTGACCCATTCATTATTTAGTAGCATGTTATTTAATTTCCATGTATCTGTGCTCTTTCCAGATTTCTTCTTGTGGTTGATTTCTAGTTTCATATCGTTGTGGTTGGAGAAGTTGCACGATATACCTTAGATCTCTTTGAATTTGTTGAGACTTGTTTTGTGGCCTAATATGTGATCTATTCTGAAGGATGTTCCATATGCTCTTGAAAAGAATGTGTATTCTGCTGTTTTAGTATGGAACATTCTGAATATACTTGTTAGATCCATGTGGTCTAATGTGTTATTCCAAACCACTGTTTCCTTGTTGATTTTCTGTGTGGATGATTTACCCATTGTTGTAAGTGGGGTGTTAAAGTTCCCTCCCTATTCTTGTATTACTATCGATTACTTCCTTTATGTTCATTATTAGCTGCTTTATGTATATGGGTACTCCCATGTTGGATGCATAAATACTTAAAATTGTTACATCTTCTTGTTGGATTGTTTCATTTATGATTGTATGGTATCCTTCTTTGTCTCTTATTACAGTCTTTATTTTAAAGTCCATTTTGTCTGATGTAAGTATTGTTACTGCAGCTTTCTTTTCACTTCTATTTGCATAATAGATACTTTTTCATCCCTTCTATCTTCATGTCTCTTTGGGTCTGAAATGAGTCTTTTGTAAGCAACATATCAATGGGTCTTGCTTTTTTATCATTCAGTCACCCTATGTCTTTTGATTGGAGCATTTAGTCCGTTTACATTCAAAGTAATTATTGATAGGTATGTACTTACTGCCATTTTGTTACTTGTTTTATGATTGTTTTTGTAGTTCTTCTCTGTTCCTTTCTCCTTTTATTTCTCTCATGATTTGCTGCATTTCTTTAGTGAAATACTTGGATTCCTTTCTCTCTTTTCTTACATATCTATTACTGGTTTTTTATTTGTGGTTACCATTAGGTTTGTATATATAATATCTTATGCATGCAGCCATCTATATTAAGTTGATAGTCAAATAAGTTTGAACCCATTCTTTCCCACAAGTGAGATCCTCCACTCTTCTCAAGTCCATAAATATCTTTATGACCATTACTTTAAATTCTCTATCAGATATATTGCTTAGCTCTGTTTCATTTAGCTTTCTTGCTGTGATTTTGTCCTGTTCTTTCACTGGGGACATACTCCTCTCTCTCCTCATTTTGTCTTAACTCTGTGTCTATTTCTATGTGTTAGGAAAGTCAGCTTTTGTCTCCTGATTGAAAGTAGTGGCCTAATGAAAAAGAGATCCTGTAGTGCAATGTCCTCTGTTCATCAGAACCTGGCACTTCAGAAGTATATTTATGTTATTGTATGTGCCCTACTATTGTGATTGAGCTGCATTTGCCTTCAGTCCAGTTGGCCACAATGGCCCTTTCTGTGTGTTGTGGGCAAGGTGTGGTCTCTGTGCTAGTAAGGATCAAGTCTAGGGCCACATAGGTCTTGTCATTGGATCAGACCAGATGCCTGCCTTCAGCCTGTTTGCCCCAACTGCTATTGCACTGAACTGCAGGGCACTCCCCCTGTCATGTCCCCTGAGAGGTGGGCAGAGCCTGCAGTCAGAACAGATGTCTGCCCCTAGTCTGTTGGGGTTGCAGTGACCCTCAACTATAGGGACACTGTAATTTATGCTGTAGTTTGTAGTTTGTGCTGCTACCTGTGAATTTCTTGTTGGTGTGCCAGGTTGGTAGTCAGATCCGATGTCTGTCCTCAGCCCACCATTGGAGCTGCAGTCAAACTCATGTATGTAATTATCTTCCCCTCTCTCCAGGGCAAGAGTCACTTTGGAGTGGTGCTGGACCTTATTGGGGCTGCTTGCAGAATGAGATAGGCCAGGTACCACTTTGGAGGGACTCCTGCCAAGTGGGGCAGGTTGGAGGGAGCAGGTCCACAGGTGGGGACAGGGCATGGTGTTAGCAAACTGGGTGGTGAGTATCTACACTGGTTCCCACTGATGTCCATGTATCTAGGCTGGGGAGCAGGAGAGGGAAATGGTACCCGCCAACTCCTTTGTTCTTGGAGACATCTCCTAAAAATCTCTGTCCCTCCAGCACACATTCTGAGATAAGTAAATAAATCTTCTTGCATACCCCAGGTGCTTTCAAACTGCTGCTTCTATTCTGTGTCTTGGTGGGATTGTTTGTTATGCTGTTTCTTTAAAGGGGGAGACTCAGTTTCCTATCACCCTCTGGCTCTCCTGGAGCTGAGCCCACTGATTTTTAAAGTTCTCAGCCCCACTGCTCGTAAAAATTCGTGTAGTTAAGCCCCTCTGGGTTTCAAAGCCAAATGTTATGAGGACTCTATCCAGTGCAGGTCCCCTGTATCTCGGGTATCCCTTCTCTGTTTTTGTGGTGTTCCTCCCATTGGTGGTTAATCTTACAGATTAATTTGGTTCCCAACCAGGACTCTACCTTCTTATCATTTTTATGGGGCCTCCTCTCTACAATTAACTATGCAGAGTCTGTTCTGTCAGTCTTTAGTTCATTTTTCTGGGTTAGTTACACTGATGTGTCTGTAATCTAGGTGTATCATGGGATGAGGTGCACTTAAGATCCTCCTACTCTGCCATCTTTCCAGGTTCCTGTTGGGAGTTTTTTGATTACTCTTTCAATCCTCTAATTTTTTTATTGGTCTGTTCAGGCTTTCTATTTCTTCTTGACTCATTCTTGGTAGATTGTGTATTTCTAGGAATTTGTACATTTTTTCTGGGTTGTCCCAATTTGTTGGCATATAATTGTTCCTAATAGTCTTTTATGATCCTTTGTATTTTTGTGGTATCAGTTGTTGTATCTCCTCTTTCAGTTCTAAGTTTATTTGAGTCCTTTCTCTCTTTTTCTTGGTAAGTCCAGCTAAAGGTTTGTCAATTTTTATCATCTTTAAAAAAAAAAAAACAACTCTTAGTCTAACTGATCTTTTCTATTGTTTTTCTTTTCCCTATTTCATTTATTTCTGCTCTAGTCCATGTTACTTTTTTCCTTCTGTTAATTTTGAGCTTTATTTTTTCTTTTTTCTAGTTCCTTGAGGTATAAAGTTAAGTTTTTTTATTTTAGATTTTTCTCATTTCTTAATATAGACATTTGTCATTATAAACTTCCCTCTTAGAACAGCTTTTGCTGCCCCTCATAAGTTTTGGTATATTATATTTCTATTTTCATTTGTCTAAAAAATTTTTTAAATTTGTGTTTTGATTTATTCTTTGACCCATTGGTTATTTAATCTCCACATTTTTGTGACTTTTCCAGTTTTCTTCTTGTTGATTTCTAGTTTTATACCATTGTGGTCAGAAGAAATGCTTGATATAATTTCAACCTTCTTAAATTTATTAAGATTTGTTTTGCAGTCTAACATATAATCTATCTTGGACAATATTCTATGTGCCCTTGAGAAGAACATGTATTCTGCTTTTGGATGAAATGTTCTGTAAAATTCTGTTAAGTCAATCCGGTCTAATGTGTTAAGTCCATTGTTTCCTTATTGATTTTCTGTTTGGATGGACATATCCATTAATGAAAGGGAGGTTTTAAAGTCCCCTACTATTATTGTATTGTTGTCTATTTCTTCCTTTGGATCTGTTAATATTTGCTTTATATATTCAGAGGCTCCTATATTGAGTGTGTAAATATTTGCACATGTTGTATCCTCTTGTTGGATTGATCCCTTCATCATTATATAATGACCTTCTTTAAAGTATGCAAATATAGGGGCGCCTGGGGGGCTCAGTCATTAAGTGTCTGCCTTCAGCTCAGGTCATGATCCCAGGGTCCAAGATCGAGCCTGCTTCTCCCTCTCCCAGTCCCCCTGTTTGTGCTCCCTCTCTCACTGTATTTCTCTTTGTCAAATAAATAAATAGAATCTTTTTTAAAAAAATAAAATAAAATAAATGAAGTATGCAAATATAACTCTTTAAGGGGAAGACTAGGAGATGGGCATTTCTGCTTTCTCCATTTGCATTGAACCCTGAGGTGATAGCCATAGTTGCGTCTATCAAGGGATGTGTCCTCTGGGTGATAGTTACAGAAAGCTGGGGTGCCAGACATGTACACAAGCTCCTTTCAGAGACACCAGCAACCTGGTGCGAATCACAGGGAGAGCATGAAGTTGGCACTTGCTAGCTTCCCTAGTACCTAGAGAGGACTGTAGTCAGCCCCTAGATGTGAATTAAGTTAAAAGTCTGACCTTCAGGCCACAGCTTTTTAGATAAGCAAATAGGCCTCTTTTCATGCAGACTGGGCATTTAAGTCTGCTGCCTCTGTACTATGCCCTGGGGGGATCCAGTGGTTGTTCAGACGTGTGTATAGTTTCCACTCTCCCTACACCTCCTCATTTTCCTCTTGTCACTGATTCCTCCTGTTGTTCTTGGTACTTTCATACCACTGTAGTCAGAGAAGATAGTTGGTAGGATTTCAGCCTTCTTAAATTTGCCAAGATTTATTTTGTGGCCTGTCATGATCTATCCTGGAGAATGTTCCATGTGCACCCGAGAAGAATGTGTGTTCTGCTGCTCTTGGATGGAATGTATATGTCTATGAAGTCTGTTCTAAAGTGAGGTTCCATTCCAATGTTTTCTTGATTTTCTGTCTAGATGATCTATCCATCACGGATACTGGGATATTGAAATCTCCTGCATTACTGTATTGATGTCTACTTCTCTCTTAAGATCTGTTATTAATTGCTTAATATATTTTGGTGCTTGGGTGTTGGAAGTGTATATAGTTACAGTTGTTATATCTTCTTATGTATTGACACTTTTATCACTGTAAAATGACCTTCTTTGTTTCTTGTTACCTTTTTTTGGCTTAAAGTCTATTTTGTCTGATATAAGTATTGCTACACCTACCTTCTTTTCACTTCTGTGTACTTGGAATATCATCTTCATTTTTTCTTCCAAGATTTTATTTAAATTCAAGTTAGTTAACATATAGTGTAATATTGGTTTCAGGAGTAGAATTTAGTGATTCATCACATCTAACACCCAGTGCTCATCCCAACAAGTGCCCTCCTTAATGCCCATCACTGATATAGCCCATCCCCCACCACCTCCCCTCCAGCAACCCTGTTTCTTCTCTATAGTTAAGACTCTCTTATGGTTTGCCTCCCTCTCTGTTTTTATCTTATTTTATTTTGCCTTCCCTTCCCCTATGTTCATCTGTTTTGTTTCTTAAGTTCCACATATGAGTGAAATCATATGGTATTTGTCTTTCTCTGACTTATTTCACTTAGCATAATACACTCTAGTTCTATCCACATCGTTGCAAATGCAAGATTTCATTCTTTTGATGGCTGAGTAATAAGCCATTATAACAAATATATTTATATTAATAAATAAATAAATTATAATAAATAATAAATAAATATACTTATATATAAAATTCCAATATATATATATATTTATATAAACACATACCACATCTTCTTTATCCATTCATCAGTCAATAGACATTTGGGTTCTTTCCATAATTTGGTTATTGATACATGTGCCCCCTTTGAATCAGTATTTTTTATCCTTTGGGTAAATACCTAGTAGTGCAATTGCTGGGTTCTATTTTTAACTTTTTGAGGAATGTCCATACTGTTTTCCAGAATGGCTGCAACAGTTTGCATTCAGTGTAAGAGGGTTCCCCTTTCTCCGCATCCCCGCCAACATCTGTCATTTCCTGACTTGTTAATTTTAGCCATTCTGACTGGTATGAGGTGGTATCTCATTGAGGTTTTGATTTGGATTTCCCTGATGCCAAGCAATGTTGAGCACTTTTTCATGTGTCTGTTGGCCATTTGGATGTCTTCTATGGAGAAATGTCTGTTCATGTCTTCTGCCCATTTCTTCACTGGATTATTTTCTGGGTGTTGAGTTTTGTTAAGTTCTTTATAGATTTTGGATACTAGCCCTTTATCCGATATGTCATTTGCAAATATCTTCTCCTACTCCAAGGTTGCCTTTTAGTTTGTATATTGTTTCCTCTGCTGTGCAGAAGTTTTTATCTTGATGAAGTACCAATAGTTTATTTTTGTTATTGTTTCCCTTGCCTCCAGAGACATGTCCAGTAAGAATTTGCTCCGGCTGAGGTCAAAGAGGTTGCTGTCTGTGTTCTTCTCTAGGATTTTGATGGTTGCCTGTCTCACATTTAGGCCTTTCATCCATTTTGAATTTACTTTTGTGTATGGTTTAAAAAATTGGTCCAGTTTCAGTCTTCTGCATGTCACTGTCCACTTTTTCCCAAGACCATTTGTGCTCTTCCCCTTTTATATTTTTGATGTCACAAATGATCTCTTTATGCTGTGATTTCATTACCAAGTTGTAGTAACTGTAGTTATTTTTCATGATCTTTCCCTTTAATCTTTATGCTATAGTTAAGAGTTTAATACACCATTCTAAAAAAAAAAAGCATTATAGTATTCTAATTCTGACTATTTATCACCTCAATCAGAGTTTTGTATACTTTTGTTTTTTCATTTCAGCTTGAAGAGCTACTTCCAATATTTCTTATAAGGCAGATCTAGGGGTAGTGGACTCCCTCAGCTTTTGCTTGTCTGGGAAAGCCTTTATTTCTCCTTCATATCTGAAGGATAACTTTGCTGGATAGAATATTCTTGGCTGGCAATTTTTATCTTTTAATATTTTGAATATGTCATTCCACTCTCTCCTGGGCTATAGAGCTTCTGCTGAGAAATCTGTAGATAGCCTAATGGGGATACCTTTGTAGGTTACCCTCTTTTTTTTCCCCTGGCTGCCTTTCAAACTCTTTATCATTGACTTTTGGCAGTTTTAATATAATGTGACATGGAGAAGGTCTTTTTGTATTGAGATAGTAAGGTGTTCTATTAGCTCATGGACTTGTAATCCAGTTTCTTCCTCAGGTTTGGGAATTTCTCAGCTATTATTTCTTTAAATACACTCTCTTCTCCCTTTTCCCTATCTTCCTTCTGGGATACCTACTATTCTTACGTTGACTTTTTTAATGGAGTCAGATAGTTCTTAGAGGGTTTCCTTGCTGTTTTAAAATCTTAGTTCTCTCTTCCACCTGAATCATTTCTATATTCTTGAGCTTGCTAATTCTCTCTTCTATATGATCTGCTCTATTTCCAATGCACTCTAATATATTCTTCCTCTCATTATTGAATTCTTTAGCTCCAGAATTTCTGTTTGGTTCTTTTTTAGAATTTTAATGTCTTTGGTAAAGTATTCCTTCTGTTCTTTAATTTATTCCTGAGGTTATTGTATTACCTTTCTGAGTTTTCTTGTAGCTTGTTGAATTTCTTCATAACAGCTATTTAAAATTCTTTATCAGTTAGATCACAATATTCCATATCTTTGAGTTCAGTTGCTGAAAAATTATCATTTTCTTTTTGTGATACTGTGTTACTGTGATTTTCACGGTGTTTGATGAGAAGTGCCTCTGCCACCACATTTGTTCCATAACTTTCTTATTTTAAGCAAGGTTTTGTTTACTCTGATTCTAACAGTTCCGACAGGTTGGTAGTTAGGAATCTTCCTTTTGTTTTCCAGAAGGTGGCGCGATAGCACAAGTTTTTGGTTTCTCTTATTGACGCAGACTGGCCACTAGGGTTGGGAGCCAGTACATTGAAAAAAAAAAAAAAAAGGGTGGCAGTGGTGGGGTGGGAGATGTATACTTAGCACTTGGCATTTTGGGTGCCCACAATCCTGTAGGGGGATCCTCAAGTTAGGAAAGGACTATATCCCAGATTATGTGTGCTGTCCTCTTGCCTCCTGGGGCAGACAGCCAGAGATACTTTTCTTCACTTCTTTTTGCCTACTTCTCTTTCCTTTCCCTCCCCCCAGTCACAGCCATCTCTCCTCAGAGAGAACAACTGGTCCCTCCAGTGGCAGCCCCCATGTGACAAGGCGCCCCCCCCACACACACACACACACACACACTCACCACCTTCACCTTCCACCTCCTGTACCAGGAACAATTGTGCTGGCTTGTTGCCAGAGGGCTGCCACGGACTCCATTGCCACTTCCCTTGCTCCACTACCTTTCCCACAGTCTAATCCACCCACTTTGGGGTGCACAGATGGATGGATCTCTCAGGTGTCCTGGTATGCTGTACACATGTGATTTTTGGGGTTTTTGGTTGTTTTTTATTTGTTTGTTTTGGTTATGGATATCTGATTAGTTGTAAATCAAAGGGGAGGGAAAAGGGGAACAACTCACACTACCATGCTGCTGATGTTATTCTCCCTCTCTGAGCATCTTTAGAATAATTATTTTGAAGTCTTTGTCAGGCAGTTCATGTATCTCCATTTCTTTAGGGTCAGTTACTGGAAGTTTATTGTGTTCCTTTGGTATTGTCACGATTCCCTGATTCTTTGTGATCTCTGTAGCCTTGTGTAGGTTCAAGGTAGGTACCTTGTGTATCTGTGTATTTGAAGATGCAGTCACTTCTTCTAGAATTTATGGACTGACTTTGGTTAAGAAGGACTTTCCCTTTGGGTGGGGACATGATGGAACATGTTATGATTCTAGGTTTAGTGGTGCCAGGTGCCAAGTACAGGGACATGTAGTGGCTTGGGATCTGGGGAGGCATGATGGCTCTTTGGCTCAGGCTGCTGGGGTCCACAGCATTGAGAACTATGTGGTCCTTGGCTAGTGTTGTGGGATGCCTGTAATGGCTGCAAGGTCTATTGGGCCCCTCACTAGCACCTCCAGGTCCAGTGGTTAGGGACAAGGGCAGGCAGTGCTAATGGCTGGAGATTGTAGTGTGCACACATTCAGCTACAGGAGGCAGCTGTAGGTACCTATATAGTGGCAGTGGCCTGTTGCAGACACACACATAGTGGTGGGGGCCAGGCCAGCAAAAAGGGCCAGAGCCAACCAACTGCAGGCACACTGGCAGCTACAGGAGTCCTGGCTATTGGTGTGCACTACTGTGGCTGCTGGGTCTTGCCATGAGCACACAGCATTGGAGGCTGGTGTTGGGAGTCATACTGGGGGCATGCAGGGGCATGCAGGAGGAACTAGTTGCAGATGAGCCCCATGATACAGGCCAGTGACAGGAAACAGGGTCAGTGCATACTTCTGGGGTTGCAAGATCTTGCTATGCATGTACATGTATCAGTGGAGGCTGATGACAGGGGTCGGGCTGTCAGCATGCTGGTGCACAGCTGGAGGGGCTAGTACTGAGTGTGTACACATCGATGGTGCACAACTGTAGGACCTAGGCTGGTGTCTTGCACTAATGCAGCTGCAGAAGACTGAGCTGGCTGCCGGTGTGGATCCTGGAGTCTGGCAAGGGTTGGGGGTCAGGAGGAAGCTGGGAGGGTCTCAGACATCTGATGTCTGTGACATGAATACCTATGGGGTAAAAACTGGTAAAATCTGGAGAGAGTCCACAGTGGCTGTGCTGGCCATTGGTTTCTTCACCTCTGCCAAGAGTTCATTAAAAACTGCAGTTGCTCCTGATGCATGGCTGATACTGATACTCTACTTTTCCTCCATGTTCCTTGCTGTCTCTATACATCTCAGTTTTGCTGATCTCTGGGTATGGTAAAATTGAAGTGGGTCCTTCATCTCACCAAAAAGCTGGAGAAGCTGATTGTTCACTCCACTTTCCCTTTCCCAGCAAGGGGAACTGTTTCCATCTGGGGAGCCCCCTCCTGGTGCTGAGCAATGAAAGCCTGGGGGATGGGATGATACAGGCAAAATTAAGCTATTTTTCCTTTCTGGTTTATGCTCTTATTCACCAATTTTCTGCTCCACTGTGTTGCTAAAGTTTCTTATGTGGACTCCACATCTTTCCCAGAACTGTTTTTGTTCTTGAATAGCTGTCTAACTGTTGATCTTTGTTGGGGGAATGGAACCGGGGTCTCCTACACCACCACTGTGGTGACATCATCCAGGCCTTACTTTTAAAAATGCTTTTCAGTGGAAGAAAATCTATTCAGTTGAAGAAAATTTTATAAAGAAAAATAAACTGGTTGCTCAGAATATTCTTCATAGTTTTTCTAAAACCCAATTTGATCCATTCAAATTATGCACCTCCTACCTCCCACCCCCAACACACACCCTATTCAGAATGCTTGCCACTTTGTACAAAGTCCTGCAAAAGAGATGAACTTGGCCCAGGAGTAGCCAGTGTAGAAGAAGAGATGGAAGAAAATGCAGCTTTGCTTGGAGAGGTGCTCTGCCTGCTGCCTACTCTAAATTCCTGCAACTCCCACAATTTGGAACTTTATAGAGGTTAAAAGCTAATTTCTTTTTTTTTTAAAGATTTTATTTTATTTATTTGAGACAGAGAGAGAGAGAGCATACAAGAGGGGGTAGGGTGAGAGGGAGAAGCAGACTCCCTGCCGAGCAGGGAGCCTGATGCGGGACGCAATCCCAGGACTCCGGGATCATGACCTGTGCCGAAGGCAGTCACTTAACCAACTGAGCCACCCAGGTGCCCTAAAAGCTAATTTCTATTATTGATGCAGAAAGTTATCTAAGGGCAAGAAAAGAACAGCTTTAACAGGAGACAAGATTAGGACCCCAGGCCTTTCTCATGCAATTTCCCTTAGAAATTCTCTATCAGAGAGAAGAGAAGAGGGAGGACTACCAGAAAAAGAAGTGATTCAATCTGGTGTCTTCCCACAGGAGGCTACTGATTGCAAGTGCTCTAAGGCAGTTGCCATGATTAGCTTAGAGCTAAGGGAAAGAACAGAGCATACAGGCCCTACAGGTTAAAAAAATTCTTCAGACTTAAATACTAGGTCAAAATATGTCTTTGACTATGGTTAGTCATGCATGCGATTGACAAAAAGCCTCCTAAGGAAGTTGGTGGAAGCTTCAAAGAAATGCCAGGCCTGGCTGTCCAAAAGCCAGTGACTGACTCTTCAGCCCCAAAGGCAATCCCAGGACTCCTGAATCCACATCAGTAGGAGGTGAACTACGAAATCTGTGTAGGAATGGAATGTTCTCCAATGGCCAAATAAGACGTGGCCATTGAGGATAAAGGAAGATTTTCCAAGAGGACAGAACAGGACTGACAAACAGATGGTTCAACCATGAGCTGATTGATTCCACTGTCCCTATAGAGAGTCTTCACCATTCCTGCCCGATAGGATTGTGTGTGTGCTGTGGACCACTGACAGCTCCAGGTTTCATGTTTATATTGTAGTCCTTCTGCTGCTTCTCCACACATCATAGACTGGGAACATGGAAGGTAGATTAACCACGGGGGGAGCCACACATGAACCTGACAGGGAGAGATAAAAATCACTCAAACTGAAGCAAGAACTGGATGAAATCTTGGGGGAAGTAATGACCCCTCCAAATGAAGAGATACTTGATGGAAAGAAAAGTATGGGTATTGGAAACCTAGAGAGGTGAACTATAGCAGATTATATTAACCAGGATTCCCTGCAAAAAGCAAACTAGCTATTTTAAACAAAAGTATTTAATACAAGGAATTAGAAACTTTAAAAATTTTAGGTAGAGTTGAAGGGTTAAGTTCCAGGCCAAACCTGCAAAAATAATTCCCAGAACAGCTTTGCAGAACTAGCCACTGGCAGAGATGTCATTTCTGCCACCAGCAGGAGACCATCATTGGGACTCTTGGCTTCAGGAGCAGATGCCAAGGATCAGGTGGCTCTGCCATCACCACCACTGCTAGCTTCAGAGCTCTGCTGAATTTCTGAAATGAGCCTGCTCTATAACACATCTACCACTACCAAGGAAGCTAGCAACTTGCCACTAAAATGCTGACATAGAAAAAGCCAGTGCTTTGCTGCCTGACTGTGCTTGCTAGCAGAAAGGGTCAAAAGAAACAACAGAATGGATTTCACCTCACTCACTTCTACCTCCCAAATCTTGCATAAGTGCATCTGATTAGCAAAAGCTAAATAATGTAGGATCCCAGTTGGAAAAAGTTGTTTTTACCTCTCTAGTCTCTGCAATACAAAATGGTACACTGAAAGGTGGAAGGAATGAATATTTAGAGAGCCAGTTTACCTTATCCACCATGCAGGTACTATAGGTTGGCTTGCTTCACATTAATTCCCAGCCCTCTTCCCTTTTGCCTTCCTCTATAATAAAGCCTGGAAAGATAAATGCTCTATCAATTCCCAGTCTCTCTCATAACTGGAGGTGCCCTTGTGAAACAGTTCAAACCAATAAGATGTAAGCAGAAGTTTGCTAAGCAGATTTGGGGAAGTATTGCTTTCCCCTTAAAGGAAATAAAATAGCTGATAAGGCTTTTTTCCTTCCCTTTTCTTCCTTCCTAAAATGGGGATGTGGTGCCTGGAGGTACGACTATCTATTGACCATAAGAGTGACCATAAGAGGTACGACTATCTATTGACGATAACAAACTAAGAATGATAGAGCAGAGAGAGAAAAAGTCCAAGTCCTTGATTACATTGAGCAGCTATACATGCCATGGATTATCTACCTTAAATTTCATGTTATATGAGAAAAATAAACCCCTATTTGTTTAAGCTATAGTTAGGTTTTCAAACACTTGCAGCCAAACATTCCTTTAAAAAAAAAAAAAAGATTTTATTTATTTGTCAGAGAGAGAGTACAGGCAGGGGCAGCAGAAGGCAGAGGGAGAAGCAGGCTCCCCACGGAGCAGGGAAACCAATGCGGGACTCGATCCCAGGACCCTGAGATCATGACCTGAGCCAAAGGCAGACGCTTAACCAACTGAGCCACACAGGCTTCCCGCAGCCAAACATTCCTAAGTGATAAACACTTTTTTGTCATAGAATGGTTGTGAAATGACATGATATACTTTATGTATGTAATTTCCTTCACTGTAGATATTCCACCTACCTGGAATTAAAGCCCAGATGGAAAGAGTGTGATAGAAACACCCAGAAAGCTTTCGGGAATCCCAGCCAAGGGAACTGTAGAGCTCTTAGAGTGGACCCAAGTTCAGGGAGTTTGGCCAGGATGCTAAAAAACTCACCGCCTGGGTGGTAAAAGAGCCATGCCTGGACAAGTGTGTAGGCAGATGGGCCTAAGAAGCACTTGACAGAGTCTCATACTCCAGGGGGTTCCAGAAGGCACAAAAAGCTCCTGAGCTTCCAATGGAGGTGAAAAAGTGATGAGAGCCAGAGGACACAAAAAAGCTTGGATTGGGGTTCAAAAGGGCCCCCAAGATCAGGGCAGGTGAGGACCAGGTGTACTTTCATGTTGTCAAAGCCTGGCATAAAAAACAAGATGCCCTTGCCCCATGCCAAATTGTCTGATGAACTCTCAGGGTAAATTAGATCACACACACACCTGGAAAGAAATTGGGTGGCCTCATATCTTAGAGTTGATTGAGTATTTACTACATTTTAGGCCAAACTGACTGAGTTAAAATAAAGAGGCAGTATTGAGCATTCTCTACCATCAAGAAAAATAAAATCCAAAAACTAAATTGAATTCAGTTATAGCATCTTGATCTATAAATTTTAAACTACCATAATATTCTTTTTAAAAACGATTTTATTTATTTATTTGAGAGAGTGCAGGAACAGGGACAGAGGGAGAGGGAGAAGCAGACTCCCTGCTGAGCAGGGAGCCCGACTCGGGGCTTAATCCCAGGACCCTGGGATCATGACCTGAGCTGAAGGCAGACGCTTAACCAACTGAGCCACCCAGGTGCCCCTGTAATATTCTTTATAATATGTTTTTTAGATCATATAAGGAAATGCCCCTCTGTAGCTTTTCTTTTTAGAAATGATTTGACTCTTCTGCCTTTTTCATTTCATCTGTTAAACTCTGAATTACTTTGTCAAATTTCCCAAAAGTCCCTGGAGAAGTTCTGATTACTATATATAAATCTATATTGTAATTGGGGGGAAAAAAACAAAAAATTTAATCTGTTATAGTTGAAGCCAAAGAAAAAGGTAAATACATAAGTCAATCCCATTATTCTTTCTATCCATGAGGAGAAAACATTTGTTTCTCAGTTACTGGATTCAAACCAGTGGGGCCCTGGGACTCTTATAGGAGTTTGGTTTCTGGAAACCAGGGCTGGCATTAGGAATAGGGCAGAGTTGATCTGAAGCTTTGGGGACATGAAACAAATAGAAAAGCAAGAACAGTATTCAGGGAACAAGTCAGACCTGGGAATCCATAAAGCAGACCCAGCCTCACATCTGACAGGAACTGTGTAGAAAGGCAACATCCAGTGCAACTGGAATGAGAAATGAAACAAGTTCATGAGGGCAATTAGAAGGAAGTTTGGTAAGATTCCCTGCAATGGTGAGGCTGAGTAGCAGGCCTTTATGGAGCTTTGCCTGTGTTTGGGGAAGGTTTTTACAGGAACCAAGTTTGTTGAGACAGGAGGAAGGAAGGACTTTTCAAATAAGGCTTTTGATAGAAGTTACAGATAAATGGTGGGAAAGTGTTCTCTTTTCATCAGAGCTCTGATCTGCTCTCCTCTGTTTCCATCCGTTCCCTTCTGCCTGGCCCATTAGCTTAAGTATCTGCCTGATACTTTGATTTGGTACTATCCCTAGCCTCCTTGATTTTGATTTTCTTTTGTCCCTGGCCTCCTTTTGATCACCTCCTTTAGTCTGCAGCTCAAAGCCCAGTTCTGCTTTCACCCTGAGCCTGTGTCCTTAGCATCCTGTGTCTCTTCCTCCACCTTTTATTCCCTAAGTCCCCTTCACCATTAAGCAGCACATTTTTTTGTGGGCTTATACTGACTAAAACTGAGGACATCTGGTTATATGCCCCAAAGATTTGAAAAACAGGTGTTCAAACAAAGGTTGTATGCAAATATTCATACAGCATTACTCATAAGAGCCAAAAAAGTGGGAACAACCCAAATGTCCATTAACTGAAGAATGAATAAACAAAATGTGGAATATATAGTCATATCTCATTAATCAAGGTAATTATGTTGTGTAAAGTCACCAGGAACACTGAATTAGTGAATATTAAACTATTGCTCCTAGAGGAAATACAGGGTTAGGTTTCTACAAGCCTCTGGTTACAACATTTTCATCAACTATTTAATGCATAACCTTCTTAAGTATGTTTTTGTTTAAAGACCCTTTAAGACGGATGCCAGTTGGTTAAGCATCTGCCTTTGGCTCAGGTCATGATCCCAGGGTCCTGGGATTGAGTCCCACATTGGGCTTCTTGCTCAGGGGGAAGCCTGCTTCTCTCTCTTCCTGCCGCTCCCCCTGTTTGTGCTCTCTCTCTCTCTCTGACAAATAAATAAAGAAAATCTTTAAAAAGTTTTTTTTTAAAAAGAAAACATTTTGTTACATGAAAGAAGCCAGACACAAAAGACCACATATTGTATGATTCCATTTATATGAAATATCCAGAAAAAATAAACCCATAAAGACAGAAATCAGATTAGTGGTTGCCTTGGGCTGGGAAAGGAATGGGAAGTGTATGTAAGTGCTTAGTGGGTACAAGGTTTCCTTCAGGAGTGATGAATATGTTCTGGAACTAGGTAGATGGTGATGGTTGCACAACACTGAGAATGTACTAAATGTCAATGAATTGTACAGGTTAAAATACTAGATTTTATGTTATGTCCATTTTACCACAATTTTAAAAATTAGAAAATCTTAGACTCTCAAGGAAATAAAAATAAGCCCTCTTGTTTAGAAGGCCATGTGTTTGGTAGACTTCTTTAAACAAGAGAAAATACTGTGGTTTGCATGTTTTCTATGCCAAATATTACTATGCCAGCATCTTCAAATACATGTTCATTATTCACATGCTCTAATTTATATGGAAATTATAAGCTCATGAAAATAATGCTTTTCATAAAAACAAAACAAAACTGAGAGCATAGCTTTATAGTGAACTCAGTTTTTTCTTTGTATGTCCAAGACAAGCTGTACAAGTATTGAGCTTTTCGTAGATCTAATCATGAAGTCTAGAATCTGCAGGAATGGCTGGACAAACAAGGTTCCCAACATATTACTCCAAATAGGCTTCTTCCCTTGGATGGGTCAATTCAAGGTCAAGGCCACCAGGAAGAAATGGACAGCAATTACTCCATGTCTTGCTTAGTTGGACCCCTATAATGTAGAGATTGAACACGTTGCTGCTGTAGTTGACTCCTTTCTAATGGAATCTGAAGAGTAAAGCCAAGCCTCTTGACTGGAAAAATGGTCATCCCACCTCCACCTCAGATGGACTGAGGGAATACCCATAGACAAAGCCAGAACTGCTTCATTTGAGCGTGGGAACCTTGAACCTGAAGCTTCTACATCACGCCAGAGCACAATGAAGATTGTCTAAGTATAACTGAACAAGCGTTGGCTTAAGGCATTGCATTATAGATGCATAGTGAGAACTAGGATTTCCTGTTCCGCTAGTGCTTGGAGATTATGTTAGTCTGGGAAACAGGTGCCAAGCTGGGATTAAATATGTGAGGATTTTATCAGGAGGGGCCACCTGTGAAAGAAAATGAGGAGGAAGCCTAACAAGGCGACGGGAGCCATCAGTTCATGAAACACGTCTGACCCCAGGAAGGTGAAAGCGTCTCAGACTGCCATAGTGTAAGAAAGGTTTGGGAGTCCCTAAACCAAAGTACTCATCAGAAGACTCCTGTGTCTCCTGGAAGTGGGCCTTCCTTAGTATCCCTGCAGCACTCTGTCATTGACTGGAAGCAGCTGGTGGGAAGCATGTCCTTGGAACAAATGTGATGATGGATTTTGGAGCAGAGGAGCTCTCCATCAGTTACAGCCCTGGTAGCTGATGGCCTGGTAGGCACGTTCTCATGGCAGCCCCACAGGTGGGAGAGGCGCAAGCCAGCAGATGGAAGAGGATCCTAACTGCCCTCCTGGTCACTCTGAGGACTACTCTAGTCTGTCTAACCATCTCAAGGCTGGGCCTGCATGAGGACAGAATTAAGAGGCCCAGTTGTGCAGTAGGCTTTGCCTCTTTCACTCCCTTCTCTGCACAACACTTTATGCATTTATTAACCAATTAACCCTGCCTGTTAATTAGTTCCTCAAGAGCAATAACATTTTAGCCTTTCTTTCCCCCTCTCTCCTGTTCTCTAGTCCTCTTTTTTCTCCTTTTTTCTACTTCTTACACAACTTTCCCTCTCATTTCACACTTTTGCCTTTGATGTGCCCACATTACCCCAGGTAATAAGAAGTTGCTGACTCTTGTTGTTTACAGTGTTAACTAGGTCCAAAGGTGAGTGTGATTTTAACCTCGGGTACCATTTCTGACCAGATCCCAAGACCTTGACGTAGGTTGATAAAGGGCAGATTGGAACATGGTCTCCAGCAACTGTAGGCTCTTATCATTTATGTTCTCCATCTCACTTTCTCTTTTATTCTCTTATTTCTTTTTTATTTATTTCACTTTTTACACCATGTCCCCTCCATCCTTCCCCCTGCACACACTCAGCCTTGGGCACTCACATTCCTGTAATTTTCCTGCTGCATTGTGATTTTGCTGCCTCTGTAGCTTCTCCCATGGAACCAGACCTGGCTTTCAAGAGGGCAGGAGGGAAAAACCCAGAAGCCACCCTTCCCAGTATACTTGGTCCTAGCACTTACAGCTCCCTACACTAGATCGCAGGATCCCACCTTCCCTAGGTCCTAAATATGCAAGGTCCATGTAAAGTCTCTATGTTGGGCAGGCATTGGGTTGGGAGAAAGAAGGAAAGGGGCCATGTGGCATGTTGGGTGCACTGGGCATCTGCAGCAGAATCGAGGAGAAGATTGGCATTCTGAAAGAGCTTTCTAGGACTCAAGATTCATAAAACTGTGTCAAGTTAGGGCCTTTGAAAAACTACGTTCCTGCGGGTGGTAGCAATCTGCTCCTGCTCTATGCACATGCTCACTTACCACCATTACAGATTGTGTTCTCAGTGACTGAGTATCAGAGAAATGGGAAACTTAGAGTATCAGAACTTTAGTACCCATTTGTTATTTTTATCAAGGATACCTAACAATTATAGTCATGTCATTAATTAGTTTACTTCATTGAATCCTCATGGTAATCCTTTTTTTTTTTTTTTTAAAGATTTTATTTATTTATTCATGAGAGACAGAGAGAGAGAGAGGCAGAGGGAGAAGCAGGCTCCCAAGGAGCAGAGAGCCCGATGCGGGACTCGATCCCAGGACTCTGGGATCATGACCTGAGCCGAAGGCAGACGCTTAACCATCTGAGCCACCCAGGCGCCCCCTCATGGTAATCCTAAGAGGTGGATACCATTAGCATTTCCTTCTTACAGTTGAGGCATATGATAAAAACTTCCCTGAGTTCACACAGCTGGTAAGTAGTAGACCAGGATTCAAACTAGGGCCTCCATGTACCGTCATGCAGGCTGTGCACTGGACAACTCCTGGGATAGCTATTCACAGAGACCATGATGGATTCAGTGGAGTTGTACAGCGCAGAAGTCCTGATGAACCCAGAGTGCTTAAGCACACTGGGCCTCTGACTTAAATGTATGTAACAAGAATGTACATACTTTAAAGAATGTATTCTTTAAGGTAAAAATTAAACATCAAGGAAGAATCAGATTGCTTAGATTGCATTTAAGTGGATATTCATTGTTGTGTTGTGTTTAGACTTTTTATTACTTTGTGCTGTACAGCCTTCAGCTGCTGTTTGTTTCCTGCCGGATTTCCTAGTTTTATCTTCTGGAGTTCCAAAGGGAAGGCGGAGAGTTCGAGAAGCCAGTATTGAAGCTTTCCCCCTAATGTTTTTTCTGGATGTGACTCTTGGGACACTGTTACACTACTTCATACCAGAAAAGAACAAGTATGTTGCCAACCTATGTACCCTGGAGAGGTTTTACCTAACAACTGCCAAGTTTTGAGCTTTTTAGATCACTGGGATCTGCCTGACATGATGCCAGCAGCAGTTTCAAATGCCTGTGCTTTCCCTCCTGGAAAGGAGAGTTAATAGAGAGCAATTAGTGTCCATAAAATTACACTAGCACTAATTTATGAGTGATACACCAAAATCAGATTTAGATCTAACTCCGGCCTATTAGAATCTCCCAGAAAATAAGTAAAGATAAAAGCCTAGGAATAAAACAGGAGTGTACAGAAAGGAGGAGAAAGGAATGGAGGAAAGAGCCCAAACCCCTCGGTTTGCCTGGAAAGATTGTGGGGATCATAAGGTGTGTGATAAATGAATCTACAGTCCCATCCCCACCACGTCCGTGGTTTGCCAGCAGGGGAGGGAAGCACAGATACCTTGATCTTCAGTCCTGCCAGTGAATGTATAGTTACATTACATATAAAAAGTGTTAATTTCACAGATTTTTTTTATCAATGCCCTAAAGGTGCACATCTGGATTGTCTTCTGGGGTAGACAGCTGTTCTCTCGGTGTGGGAATAGAGAACTATGAATGGTTCTTTAGTTGTGCTAAAGTCAAATCCAGAAAAACCAGAACAATTTGAGCTAAAACTTTTCTGTTGGCTGTTGTACAAAAGGTTTGGCTTCTTTTGGTGGAGAAATTATTTTTCTGTTAAATATTTTTAGTTGTTTGCTTTTTTTTTTTTCATTTTCTTGGGGACATTGAAAGTGGAATTTTGAGGCTAGGGAATGGTGGGAGAGAGGATGCAGGAGAGGCTACCCCAGAGCCCTAGGGAGAGATGACCAGAGACAGCCAGCAACTCCCTGCAAAGGTCAGAGGTTGGGGAGGGAGGCCTGGGTTCTAGGAACAGAGATGCTCATCTGACATCTCACTTTGTGTCCTGTTCTGCCCCATAATGGCCACCTATCTGTTGCTTCTCTTTTCACCAAAACACTTCAAAAATCATCTCGATTTATTTGCAGACTTGGGTGAGCACTCACTGTCTTAGGGAGAATCCAGGCTTTAGAACAAAGGGAATCAGAGAAAGGGTTCAGCATCCTGGAGAAGCAGTAATCAGGTAGAGAAAAGTGGGGATTAGGACAGAGTACAGAGAGTGTGAACACTGTCCTCGGAGGCCTAAAGAAACATGCAAGAAGCCCTGGGATTTCTAGCTGTGCGGCAGGGGGCCTGAGTTACTTTGCTTGAATATTAAAGGAGGGAAGCCTGGAGAACTTGAAGACCTCTTGATTTCATTAGCAGGAACCCAAAGGGGGTAGTGAAATCTTAGCTGAAGCTCTTCTCCTTGGGTTATGAAGGGACCTTGTCCTTATACATTGCCCCTCTACCTCCTCGTTCTCCCTCCTACTCTGCAAAAGACATCCAAGGAGGAAAAATGAGTTTAATACAACTCTGGAAAAAATATGAAAGAGAGGAAGAGAAGAAGGAAACGGGGAAAACACCAGAAAGTTTCTGAACTGCTTCTGGATGTACATAACCTACCTATCCCTTGAAAAGTGGTCGGGGCGGGGGAAGTGGACCAAACCTGCAAGCACTCAACTATTATTATTAAAATGTTAACGAAACATCACTTCAGTGTTCCATTTACTGAGCCAGAAGTCACTGGATTATTCGTTCAGGCTTTTCCAGTCACTTTGTTTGCAATATGAAGTGTTTGCCTATCCCCAAGACCTCTGCCAGCTTTGTCCTGCCCTAGAGGGCAAGTCAACTGCTAGCCTTCCCCATTGTGAATAAATGGGTTGTGAATGTCACTGGCCAAATTCCGAGATACAACAATGTCAGTGAGAGACCACCCCAAAAAACTAGAAGGATAAGTTTGCTCAGGAGCCCACACATTTTTAACGGCCCTATCGAGGTGTAATTGACATACAATAAGCTGCACTTATTTAAAGTACACAATTTGTTAAGTTTCAACAGATGGATGCACCGCTGAAATCATCTCTACAATCAAGATAGGGGCCCATTTTGCGAATAAACATGTATGGATGTTTCCCGGAGATGGTTTCTTTTTGAGTCAAGTATCTCATCAAATGAAATAAACTTACTCAAATGTTTTAACAAAAAGCATCTGTATTGTGACTAAGCCCCCTCTTCTGTGGTTCTGTTGGGCTCTATCAGTGGGAAATTTGACAAGATTCTGATGTTGATTTCCTTGATTCTCAAGCAGAGAACATCTGTGGAACGTGGAAAGTGTGGACACGTCTATGTGGGGTAGGAGTCACACTAGGGTTCCAACATGCTCAGCGTGGGCTCTCACAATGTTAAGCAAATGAAGGCGGTGGAATGGAAACAGGAGGAAAAGTGGAAAATGCCCCGCGCTGAGCCACTTGGGCTGTAGCAGGAACTTTAAAAGGCCCAGGCAGCCAGGTGGTCACACTCGGGGAGAATCAGGCATTATTAGCACACAGGACTAAACTATTTCCATCCTGAAGGCCGAACACAAAATTCAGTCCTGTGGGATCATGCAAGAAATGAATTCACTGAAACAGTAGGGAAGTTTGAAAAGGAATAAAGCATTTCTTTCAAACTGGAGTTTTAAACATACATAGGAAACCAATTCCATGTTTCCAGTCACACATCTTTGCTTTCAGAGCTTCTCTCTGACATACAGCAACTGGCCTTAGCAAAGAGAAATGAAAACACAGCAGGCACTGAAATCAGCCTTCACAATCCTAACTCCTTCCTGCTGTACAGCTCAAACACTCTATTTGAATTTGCAGTTATTTGAGCTTTTGCATTTTAGAAGGGTATCGCCAGACAGAGGAAAGAAAGGCATTTCATTTTCAAGGAATAAAAATGTTTGAAGTGTTCTATTACTCATTTGAATAGCATTAACATTCAGGAGGGATTTATGTAAAGGTCCTTAGTATCTAAAATTATGTCTTCATTTTGGAACACAGAAGCTTCAGTGTAAATGTCCTACCCTGAATTTCTTAGAGTGACAATCACTGTGGCAACACCACCACGTGTTATGCAGATGTCTGCCCAAAACCAGTTGACTTTAAATTACAATTTTTAAAAGATTTGGCTTGGACACATAGGAAATAACACCGGTAACCATAAAATTTCCATTCATACTGTGGGTCCTTGGTAAAGGCTACACAGGGGTCTGCCTCCCTGTATAGAGAGGGCTCTACCTTTCCTATCACATCAAACCTATGTAGAGAATTGTCTGTGTGTACTTCCTCTGCATCCTCTCCTAAGCCCCTATCCCATATCTTTATAATCTATGTCTGCCAGCAGCATGTTACTAAATTGTTCTCACCAAATCACCGTAACCTCATAGATGCCAAATCCAATAGTTTATTTGTAGTCTTCATCCTTCTTGAGCCTTCAGCAGCATTTGTACAGTTTACCACTGCTACGAGTTGAATTGTGTCCCCCTCCCAAACTTTATATGTTGAAATTTTAACCCCCAGTATCTTTCCATGTGATCTTATTTGGAAAGTGGGGTCATTGCAGATGTAATTAGTTTAAAATGAGATCATACTGGAGTAGGGTGCACCCCTAATTCAATATGACTGGTGTTGTTATAAAAAGGGGAAATTTGGAAACAGACATACAAAGAGGGAAGACTATAGGAAGACATACAGGAAGATACAGAGAGAATGCCCTGTGAAGGTGGAGTTTGGGGTGATGCCAAAGATTGCCAACAAAGTACTAGAAGGTCTAAGAGAGGCATGGAACAGATTCTTCCTCACAACCCCAGAAGGAACCAACACTGCCAAAACCTTCATCTCAGACTTCTAACCTCCAGAAGTGAGACAATAAATTGTTGTTTAAGCTACCCAGTTTGTGGTACTTTGTACAGTAGCCCTAGGAAGCCAATAAAACCACCATTCCCTGAAATCTTCTTATTCCAGGGCTTCTGATAGAGCACTCTCCTTGAGGTTCCTCCATCTCTCTGATCAACTATTTCTTCTCCATCTATTTCACTTCCTCTATCTACTACCTAAATGTCTGTGTTTTCTAGAATTCCATCTTCATCCTCTCCATGGAGAGGCAGTATAGTAAAATCACAAGTTCTGGAGTCAGCTTTCCTCACTGGGTGACCTTGGGCATGTGTTTGATCACCCCACCTGCAAACCAGTAGTTCCAACTTTAGAGAGTTGTCCTAAGGAGTAAACTGTTTCATATATATTAAGTGCTGAACATGTAAGTCCTCTATAAACATTTGCTATAATTATTATCTTTTCTCCTGCCACACCTCCTCTTTCATAATCTCAGTTTCTATTTTTGTAGTGGATGTTTCTTATTCCTTTTGGCCACACTGAACATTTAACCTTCTTCCCACTGTAAAAAATCCTGCCTCCTACTATATAGGCCGTATTGAGAGTCATGTTCCTAGCCTCTCTTGCACCTAGGACGTAGGCATTTCAATTATACCCACACCTGACTGAGCTGGGAGCCAGTGAAGGAAGAAGGAGCCTCTCATGGAGCCCTTCTGGCAAAGGTGGAAACAGCATCTCCAGGAGCCAGAGGCAGCTGTGGCAGAGGTTGATGATAGTGTCTACTGGCACATGTTGGCAGTGTTGGTGGTATGAGCTGCAGAGGCAGGGCCCAGCCCTGCAATGTGATTTGGAAATTGTTTCTCATCATAAGTCTCTAAGCCTGGTATTTCATTGTTCTAGAGATTCTGTGAGCTACCTATTATCTCTAATAAATTATTTTCCTGTTTAACCAGGGTTGGTATCTGTTGTTTGTAATCAAGAACCCTGATAGATAAAACTTCCGTTGCAATGATCATATATTTTGATGATTCCCAACCCTAAATCTTCAGCCTCTACTTCTCACTTGGAATTCTACCTGGGCTTCTCCAGCTATATATTCTAAAAATGACCTTGAGATAAATATGTGCATAACCAAATGTAATAATTTAATGATCTCAAATTCCTGGAAACTTATTTTATCACTTAATGGGATTACCAGATCCTCAAATGACCCTCAACTTGGGTTAGGTATGGGGTGGGTATTGATATAGGGGCAAATGCCTTACCAACTTCCCAAACTAGGAAGAAAAAAGGTTTCTGTTGAAAATATGAAAACAAAAACAAAACAACAAATGCATGAACTCAACATCAGTTAACAAATTAAAATATTCCGGGGGTATCTGGCTGGCTCAGTCAATAGCGTATGTGACTCTTGATCTTGGGATATGAGTTTGAGCCCCACATTGGGAGCAGAGTTCACTTAAAAAAAAAAAAGAGTATACCTGAAATTAATATTACATTGTATGTTAAGTAACTGGAACTTAAATAAAAACTAAAAGAAAACTAAAAATGAAAAAAACCCACCACATTCCAGTTCTAGTTGTTCCATAATAGCAGAAGAGTTACAAATATTTTTTTTATCAGAATATAAGGTAAAAGCCCATCATTACAACATTCAATTAATCTGTAATCCCCCTCCAACTCGGGCGCCTGGGTGGCTCAGTTGGTTAATCTGTAATCCCCCTCCAACTGTTTTAGTCACACAACAACCAACTTAGAAATCTGAATAACTCTGGATTCTAATCAAGTCTTATAAATCCCACCTTCAAAAATCTTAAAACCACCCACGTTCACCCCTTAGTCCTTTCTCCATTTCTTTTGGTTTTTCTATTGGTTTAATCATCTCTAGTTTGTCATATGCAATTTCCACCTTATAGGAGATTGTATTTCTTTTTATTGCCTATCCCTCAATCTCGGCCAGGCTGGGAGCCCACCTACACCAGTGTTCACTATTGCTCTTTTCTCTTACTTTCCCTTCCAGCGATCTATATCTAGTCTTAAGATAGGGAAGGAGAACATTGTGTAACTTGCATACATTGTGTAACTTGTTTTATAAGGTAATGTAGTTTCCAAATATTTGTTTCAAGTCTGGACCAGAGTTTATGAAGAACTTGGCATCTTTGCTCTCTAATTCCTCTATAATAACCTCCCCCAATAGTGATCCCATGTGTAGCTGCCAAGGTTGGGTGAGGGAAGGAGACAGGGCACAGGGAACCTATCGTTTAATCGTTAAAAATGTTATCTCACTACATATAAGATGCTCTCCAGAATCTCTCATCTGCAGAAATTATATGTGTGAAAGAATCCCAGGAAAGCAGCCAACAGATTGTTGAGAAAATGACCAAATGGAAGCACGTATGACATGGAATAGTCAGTGGGGTGTTCACCTTAGGGTATATAGTGGCCAGTGAGCCTTTGGTCTCTCAGCAACAGCATTTGCGGGGAAAGGTTTTAGAGCCTTTTGGAGTAGGATAAATAGCACTGTTTTTGGACTCATGAAGGGAGCTAACATGGATTGGGATCTACTGTTGAGATTCAATTCTCCATGAATATTTTCACATTTCTACACTATCTGGGCTTCCTGAACAAAGAGCACCACCAAACTCCGTTAAAGGATGATTTAATGGCAACAAACCTAGGGAATTAGAAAGTATTGCTCTAGAAAGATTTAGAGATTTCTTTTCACTGGAGCCATTTGCCCCTCCTTCCTGGAAACATTTGCTTATATTCCAGAGTAAAGATATGGTATCTCTCTGTTTATCTCTTGATAAGAGAATGGGCAGATATGCCTGAAGCCTGATAGAAGCTTCAAGTTTAATAATTTGGGGGTTCTTCTTTGGTGCAACCCTGTTGCACATGCATTATAGCATCAGGCTCTTACCATGTTGCCCTGTGGGACTTGGCACTTGGGGAACCAGTGCCCAAGTGCTCTGTGAATAATAAAGCAGTCTGTTCTCTGAATCCAGAGATCTCATGTTTCCTGTCAGAATATGAATGAATACACACGTGTGTGCATGCAGATGCACACACACATATATACACACATACAGACCATGTGGCAAACCTAGCACTATCTAAAATAGTATGAACTATTCTGATCACTTCACAGATGGGAAAACTAAAGTTCGGGGAAGTAACTATTTTCCTAAGGTCAATCTGATGGGTGACAGAGCTGGGTTTCAAATCCAGCTATTTAACACTAAAATATGTACTCTTTGTATTCTAATACTTCCCACTCTGCTATTGACTTGTGCCACAGAGGACAAGTCATTTTTCACTTTCCCCACATTTAATGTGAACGGATTAGATTATATGACTGCTAAGGTCCATTACAATTCCATCATTTTAAGATTCTGTATTTCCCCTCCTGCCTTGTTTCCAAGTTCTCCCTAAAGGCACCCTCCTCTCTCCCCTACTGTTCTACTATGCACAGCACAAACACCCTTATCTTTAAATCTTTGTCTAGGTGTTTTTTTCCACCTGGAAGTTCTCCTTATCAGCTTCCATTTGTCAAGTTCCTATTGATCTAACAAGGCACTGAGAATCATTAACAGAGTCTTGGCGATAGCTCTCCCACAGTACCCATTGTCTGCGATATTCATTTGCCCCACATTGTATTTGGCCTCTAGTACTTCACCGACCATTTTGTTTGTTTCATAGATACTTCAAAATAAAACAACAGTGTGTAGCTATTTATTTCCATGGCATCTTGCATCTAGGTTGACAACAGAAAGTCATAACAGGAAACATGTGTGTTAAAGATGAATCAAGCAGTACATGTCATAAATGATAACAGAACTATCCTTTTCTCTTGTTTAAACATCAATAAATTATAGCCCATAAGTACGTTCATTCTGTCATTATGCCAAAGAGCATGTATTAAGTGCTACTCTTTGCCATGCATTGTTCTTGGTGCTAGGAAAACAGTCATGAACAAACAGATGTTTCAAAAAGTTTACAGTCCATTTGAGGAGGTAGGGAGGGTAGACATTAACTGAACACTTATGGTGGTAGGCAGGTTTCTAAGATGACCCCAACAATCCCCGCCTTCTGGTATCCAGACCCTTGTGTAATCCCCTCCCTTGTGTGGGGGCTGAATTTAGCAAGTTACTTCTGGTGCTCTGAATAGAATACAGCTGAAGTGATGGGATATCATGTTTAGATTACAAAAGACTGTGAGTTCTGTCTTGCTAACTCTCTTCTCACTGGCTCTCTCTTCTCCTCTTCACTTCAACCATGTTGGGAGATTCCCTATAGGAAGGCCCATGTGGCAAGGAGCCAACTGCTCATAAAGAATTAAGGCCTCAATTCAACAGTCTGTGAGAAAGCGAATCCTGCCAACAACCAGTTGAATAAGCTTAGAAGTAAATCTTCCTTAGTTGAGTCTTTAAATAAGATGACATCCCCAGCTGACACCTTAATTACAGTCTTGTGAGAGACCCTGAAGCAGAAGACTCAGCTAAGCTGTGCCCAGAGAATCCACACAAGCTGACCCATGGAAACTGTGAGGTAATAAATGTGTGTTGTTTTAAGCCACTTAGTTTTGAGGAGATTTGTTACATACATTCACATAAATGAATATGTAACTACAAATGATAAGTGCTATGAATTAAAAGAATGGAATAAGAGATTGTAATAGTGTTTCCTAGTTTAATTTTAGGTTTAGATTTCCCCCACTAGATGGAATTTAATTTTATCAAATGAATGTAGTTTAATGGTCCTTTTTAGTGATGTTAAAGAAAACATTTGCAATAATAATTTGTACTTGAATATATTCTTATGTGAAGAGCTCTCACTAAGCTCAACTACTGAACTTAAAAAAAAAATGATTCTGTGTTACTAAGGTATTATTCAAACCTCCATTTAAGCTAATAAAGCGTAGATGGTACCATGGTTTCTAGCAGCTTCAGGCTCTCATCACTTCTTTCCTTCATCTCATTTTCTGTCTTCATTTCATGTTCCCTTCACACAATAACTCTTGGGTACTCACCTTCCTATAATCCTTCTGCTGTCTATGTTGTGGCCAAAGTTGCATTTTTACAGAGATTATTAAAATGGTTGGATTATTAAAATGGAAGGGTTTTCTCTACTCTTCAGAGTAAAAGAGAAGTTGGGGTCCTAGACTCCAAGAAGACTGTAAGGAATTAAGCTGGTCCTACAGTGTGGTCACAGACTAGGGGCTGAGGACGGACATGGCCATTTTGGGACACTGTGGCAGCTCGAGGGTCCATAGTGAGTGGTATCTTGTATATTAGATTCCTATGGCTGCTATAACACATTACCACAAACTGGATGACTTAAAATGACAGAAATGTATTCACTCACAGTTCTGTTGGCCAGAAGTCCAAAATCAAAAGGTCCTCTTTCCTAAGGTTCTAGGGGATAATCTGCACCTTGTCTCTTCCAGCTTCCAGAGGCTGCAGGTATTCCTTGGTTTGTGGCCGCAATACTCCAACCTCTTTCTCCATGATTATGTTGCCTCCTCCTCTTCTTTGTGTGTCTGTCTCCCCTGTGTTTTTCAGTCTGATCTCCCTTTCTCTTATAAGAATACATGTGGTTACATTTAGAGACCATCTAAATAATCCAGGATAAGCTCTTCCTCTCGTGACCCTTAACTTAAAGTTATATCTATAAAGACCTTCTTTTTCAAATAAGGTAACATTCACAGTTTCTAGGGATTAGGATGTGTCTTTTTGGAGGGTGCCATGCAGCCCACTATATCTATTTTTATTTTGTTTTCTCATGAGCATTGTAATATTTTTCTGTTGTCTTGAACTTTTCAGTCATGTGTGATCAGACCTACTCTTGTTTTGGTAAAGATACTCATCCACTTGAGATGAAGATGTCAGGAGAAGTCCTGCTAAATGTTAGATAGTGAGGAAGCCTGAAAGGAGAAAAAGTAGGCCAGAACAAGCCAGTCAGCTGAAATGATCACACACACACACACACACACACACACACAAAATAATAAAATAAAATAAAATAAGAAATAAATTTACACTTTTGGAACAATGTCAGCATTTCCCAGGGATTCCCAGAAGGACTGAGATCAGAGAACCCAACAAACCACTGGACTTTATGCCACTACATAAGATAGGGGGTGCAAATTATTATTATTTGGGTATTTAAAGGAAGTGTAGATCACCCCTGACTTTGGGAACTACTAAGTTACATGTATTTCCATAGTGTTTTGTTTTTATAATAAATAAGGATAAGCATTATTTTTAAAGGCTTCTTTTGATTGAAATACTTAATTTAATCAAAATATTCAATTCTATTTTAAATGATTTTCTCTTTCATAGTCTCTGCTATTTATTCTAGGCAGCTATTTTCTCTCATTACTGGATCCAAATGATCTTTCTGCATAGTCAGTACATCAAGCTGATTACCCCATCACAGAAATGGAGTAGAAAAGTACATGGCTGCAAAACAGCTGACACATCCCAGGAAAGACTTTCTTAAACCACCCACTCTATCTTTTCCTAGGAATGTATTTTGACATTGAACAGAGATTATTCAGGGCAAGAATCATCTGGATCTTGGACACTCTTCCTGCGCTATTGCAGGGCAACTCTAAGCCATTTGAAACACATACTGGGTTGGTTTGTTTGTTTAAAAACCAAGTCAGGAGGCGCCTGGGTGGCTCAGTCATTAAGCATCTGCCTTCGGCTCGGGTCATAATCCCAGGGTCCTGGGATCGAGCCCTGCATCGGGCTCCCTGCTCAGCGGGAAGCCTGCTTCTCCCTCTCCCACTCTCCCTGCTTGTGTTCCCTCTCTTGCTGTGTCTCTCTCTGTCAAATAAATAAATAAAATCTTAAAAAAAATAAAAATAAAAACCAAGTCAAAATCAGAGTTATAATGTGAAGCAGTTGCTCTATTCAGGTCAATGGAGATGTAGAATACTGCTCAGACCCATAGAGAGAACAGTGAGTATATTTATATTATTTCTGATAGTTCTTTTTAAGCTTTTGTCTTCTAACTCCATCATCTGTCATTTCTGGGTCTGTTTCTATCAACCGATTTTTCTCTGGGCTATGAGTTCTTTTCCCTGTGCCATTGAATGTCTAGTAATTTTTATTGGATGTCGGACTTAAATTTCACATTACTGAGTGCTAGATATTGTTTTATTCCTGTAAAGATTGTTTGACTTTGTTCTGACAGGAAGTTGTTTGCAGACTAGCTTGATCTTTTCCAAGCTTGCTTTGAAGATTTTCTTAGGATATGTCTAGAGTAACCTAACTGTAGATCAAGTTCAGCCCCTATTAACATTTGACCTATCTGGGGTCTCTACTAAACTCCCCACATATTTAGCAAGGTCTTTCCACTTGGGCTGGTAGGAACCTGATTCACTCTTGATCCTGTGTGAGCTTTGGGAACTATTTGGCTTACAGTTTCCCAGAAATTGTTCTTTCCCAATTCTTTGCCCAGCCCCAGGGAGTTTCACCCTTTGTATGTACAGACTGATAGCCAAAGTCTCAAAAGGACCTCTATGCAGATTTCTGGGTCTGTTTCTCTGCAAAACTGCCTTTTCTTTACAATTCAGGATCCCTGTCTCCTCAATTCAGAAAGACCATCAGGCTCTGCTTGGCTTCCCTTTCCTGAGCCACTGCCAAGAGTTTGTTTCCAAAAGAAAGGACAATTATAGAGTTCATCTTGTTTTATTTCCTTCTCTTAGACATCATAGTACTGCATTGCCTATTACCCAATATCTGAAAAAGGTGTTGCATTTTTTGTCAAATTATCGCAGTGTTTTGTTTGTTTGTTCTTTTTAATGGGGGACAAGGAGTAGTGCAGATCCATAGTAGTTAGTCTTTTAAGAGCCACAGTCTTACATTCAAACTCTCTTATCAGGGATTATATCCACCTGTATACTCTACATTTTGGCTGAGAACAAATGAGTCCAAGATCTATAGCTCACACTGAATCAGACTTAAGTTCTCTAAACAGGTGTTATAAACAGTTTAGCTTATAGTAAATTTGGCAAGGTATATCTTCAGAGTCAACTGCCTTGTACTTCTGAATCCTTTTATCTTCAAGTTCCTGTAGTCTCAAAATCCTTTCTATCAAGAACTTTTTCTCAGAAAGTCTAAAACCTTTTAATAATGATTAAGCCTTAACTGAAGGAAATGAAGCTCCAGTGCTGATACATTTCAACAGATGGTGGAGACTTTGAGGCAGGCAGGAGAGACACCTGGTGGGATCCTTCTATAGAGTTGCCTATTTGTAAACCCAGAGACAGTCCTAGTTTCAAGCAAATCAACTCCTTATTTCTCTCAAATAAAAACACACCAGTGCTTGAATTGAGGTCTGCTTCCACTGAGGGCTTTTCTGCTTCTCAGTAAGAGTTCAAGTCCTTGAATTTCACGATTTGTGAATTACACAAATCTTGTGACTGATCTTCACCCAGAAGGTGTGCCATACAAGTTGTTGGATGCCATGTACAAAGCTCCAAAGTTTAACTAGACTCTGTGTGTGTATGTGTGTGGGTGTAAGAGAGAGAGAGAGAGAGTGTGTGTGTGTGTGTGTGTGTGTGGCAGAGGAACTTCCACTGAACTAATGTTCTGTCCTTCCAGAACTTCACAGAAGCAATTCTGCAAATGTCATACCAGTGTCCATGTGTGGAACCATTAGGGCCACTTGCATAATTCAGTATTGCATTATCTGAACAAATAACCCCCTAGAATTGCAGCATTTAGCTCACTGATTGAGCCAGACTATCAGTTTAAATAATCTCTCTTTCTGTGTGGAGCTAAGGATTAAATTGACAGTTTGTACCCATGAAAAAGGTTGTTATGCCTTCAGCAATACATGGCCAGCTAATAAGCTTTTAAAAAAATCAGCCCAATGTAAGCCATGTTCCCATTGAAATCTTATTGATTCTTCAAGGCTCAGCTCAAATACCACTTCTTACAAGAAGTTGTGATGGTTCGTTTTACATGTCAAGTTGGCTAGGCTATAGTTCTGAGTTATTAAATCAAATACTAATCTAGATGTTGCATTGGAGGTAGTCTATAGATGTGATTAACATCTGTAATCAATTGACTCTAAGTAAAGGTAATGTAGGTAGACCTCATCTATCAGTGAAGGTCTTAAGAGTAAAAATTGAAGGTTATGGGAGAAGAGATTCTGCCTCAAGCCTGTACCCTTAACTCATATCTGAGTTGCCACCTGCCAGCCTGCCCTAGGGATCTTAGACTTGCCAGCCTCCATATTGCATGAGCCAATTCCTTAAAAGTCTTCAAATACATATATTTATAATTTATATTCTATGTGTATAGCACACATCTAATATATATATAAATATATATTAGATTCTGTTTCTCTGGAGAACCCTGACTGAAACAGAAGACTTCTATGACATCTCCAACCCAAAGCAATTTCTCCTTCCTCTGACTTAGCACTCATCATACACTACTTTTATTTTCATGAACTCGTGTCTTCTCTCCCCAAATACATTAAGAGCATATATTTATAATATATCCAGGACAGACTAAGTAGCTATAATTAAGACTCAAAAGTAGAGTGGCTTTTAAAAAAATTTTTTTCCCCTCTCTTTCAGCATTTAGTAGGGTGAGCAGTCAGGTTGATAGGTAACTGTTCTCCACATGGTCAGAAAGCAACCAAGGATCCATATTGTTTTTCTGTCACTTCCATGAGTGTTGTCCTTGTCTGATCATAGTCCCAAATTTATCTCTTGGTATTTTTTAAAAAATATTTTATTTATTTGACAGAGAGGGAGAACAAGCAGGGGGAGGAGCAGAGGGAGAGGGAGAAGAAGGCTCTCTGCTGTGCAAGGAGCCTGATGTGGAGCTCAATCCCAGAATGCTGGGATCATTACCTGAGCCAAAGGCAGATGCTTAACCAAATGAGCCACCCAGGTGCCCCTATCTCTTGGTATTTTAAGGAAATTTCCAAAGCCATGTAATTCTTAAGTCCACTGGGCTTCTGCCAGGTCCCCACATTCCAGCTTTCAGCACAGTTGGCAAACTATTTGAAAAGTACTTATATTGCCTTACTTCCTTACCAACAATACTACAATTGTAATCGTTTTATCTTTCCACCCCAGAATTTGCCAACACCACTTCGTTACACCTTTCAATGCATGGAAACTATCAAAGGGAACCTGTTCCTGTCTCTCAACCTCCAGAACCATGGAGACTCTGGCAGCTAGTCAGTTGCTAAAACTGTTGGATGATTACAAAGAAGGACCTCCAGGAAACCCTCAGACTGGCTAAGTGATTAGCACAAGAAGTATAAGCATCAATTCAAGATCTTTCTCACTTTAGTCCCCTCCCTCTTATTGTTATTTACAGCTGCTTTGGTTATACTGAGACACTTCTCCCTACACTCCAGTTATCTCCCCGAAAGCCAAGTCAGATGAATATATAAGTCATAAAAACAAAGTTAGCTATGGCCAACTCTAGTACTAAATTCACCAGCAAGGGGTTAAGTCCTAAAGGGAGTCAATAGTGGGAACCACCTCGCTTCTTCAGAATGCTTTCTGATGGAATAAAGCTGTTCACTAAGGCAGAGGTTCTCAAAGGGCTGCCCCTGGACCAGCAGCATAAGCATCACTGGGGAATTTGTTAGAAATGCAAATTCTTGGGCCCCAGCACACTCCTGCTAAATCGCAAACTTGGGGAATGGGGTCAGCAATCTGTATTTTAACAGCCCTCCCAGTGACTGACTCAAACAAAAGATTGAGAACTATTGTACGGAACAGATCTGGGAAAACTCCATCCCCTTTCCACCTTGAGCAAAGATCTTAGAGGTAACACCCAAACTGGACACCCTAATACCTCAGTCCAGACCCATAGAAGAAGCCATAGCCCTTGCTGTGTCTTGGTTCTACATATCAATGTCTCAGGGAGTCTATCTAGATCACACCTACTAGTTTCCCTTCCTTACTGCCCTTGCTTCTCATTCCTGAGCCCTGCATAGCCCCTTTGCCTCTGACTTGGTTTGGGCCTTGCTAGCCAAGCCCTCTATATTTGTTGCCTTGTCTGGTTTGTCTCTTTGGTTTCTGAACCAACCTCTCCCCTGGACCCTATCTGTTTTCCCTTTGCTCCAAGCCCTGCAACTATTGGTCAGCTCTGGTCCATTCCAGACCCCACACTTTCTGGGAAAGGGAGCCAGAATGCCAAATTAACTTTTTCCTTTTTTTAAAAAAAATCAAGTTACTAGGCTGGCTAATCAGGGAAATTATTTAGATGAATGATGAAATTTAAGAAGGGCCAATGTTAAGTACTTCTGTGGAAAACAGGCAGTTCCTCAGAAAATTAGAGAGTTATTATATGACCCAGTAATTCCACTCCCAGGCATATACTGGAGAGATTTGAAAACATACTTGTATAAAGACTACAGATGTTCATTTCAGTACTATTCACAATAGCTAAAAGGTAGAAAAAAACTAAATGTTAATCAACTGATGAATGAATAAGTAAAATGTGGCATATGCACACAATGGAATATTATTCAGCCATAAAAAGGAATGAAGTACTGGGGCGCCTGGGTGGCTCAGTCGGTTAAGCGGCTGCCTTCGGCTCAGGTCATGATCCCAGGGTCCTGGGATCGAGTCCCACATCGGGCTCCCTGCTCTGCGGGGTGCCTGCTTCTCCCTCTCCCTCTGCCTGCTTCTTTGCCTACTTGTGTTCTCTCTCTATCTCTCTGTCAAATAAATAAATAAAATCTTTAAAAAAATAAATAAATAAAAATAAATATAAAAATCCTTTAAAAAAAAAAAAAAAAAAAAGGAATGAAGTACTATTATATGCAACAGCATGGATGAACCTTGAAAACGTTATCCTAAGTGAAAGAAGCCAGACAGATTGTGTGATTCCATTTATGTGAAATATCCAGAATAGACAAATGCATAGATAAAGAAGGATTAGTGGTTAACAAGAGATGGGGAAAAGGGAGAATAGGGACTAACTGCTAATAGGTATGGGGTTTATTTTTTGGGGTAATGGAAATGTTCTAGAATTAGATAGTGGTGATTTCTGTACAACATAGTAAACATACGGAAGTGTACATTATTAACATGGTGAATTTTATGTTACGAGTGTTAACAAGTTATGAGTGTTAAATGTTGTACTTGAGTCTCAAACATCGTTTGGATCCTATCAATTGCTGAACAGCAGTATTGGTAAAAATGACTTGGTATTTTTAGTTGGCTATAGTCTAAATGAGACAACTTTGCAATCTGACCACTGAGAAAGCTGATGTGATCTTTGATTGCAATTATAGAAGACCAGTGTTCCAATTGAGGAAGAAAGCAGTCATTGTTTCTGCTATGTTCATCAGAGTGGACCATTTCTAGGGTCTTGGGTTCAGTTCTGAGCATTTAAGAGCACTGACAAAATTCAAGAATAAAAAAGGACATCCTTATTGATGTGACAAAGTGGATAAATCTCAAAAGCATTATGGTAATTAAAGACATATTAAAGGCTACACATTGATTCATTTTTTATGACATCCTAGAAAAGACAAAACTATAGCAACAAAAATCATATGGTTGCAGGCTGTTAGGAGAAAGGATTGACTGAAAGGGGCACAACACTTTGGGGAGATGTAAATACCTTGATTGTGGAGCCTGTGATTCATTATATATTAATTTTGATATAAGGTGTGAGGTTTAGGTTTGGGCTAATTTTGTTGCCTACGGATATCCAATTGTGTTAGTGCCATTTGTTGAAAAGCCTGTCTTTCCTCCATTGAATTGCTTTTGAAACTAAAAAATTAGGTAGGCAGGGGTGCCTGGCTGGCTCAGTCGGTAGAGCATGCAACTCTTGATCTCTGGATCGTAAGTTCGAGCCCCACATTGGGCCTAGAGTTTACTTAAATAAATAAATAAAAATAAACTTTAAAAAATTGTGTTGGGGCGCCTGGGTGGCTCAGTTGGTTAAGCGACTGCCTTCGGCTCAGGTCATGATCCTGGAGTCTTGGGATCGAGTCCCGCATCAGGCTCCCTGCTCGGCGGGGGGTCTGCTTCTCCCTCTGACCCTCTTCCCTCTCGTGCTCTCTGTCTCTCATTCTCTCTCTCTCAAATAAATAAATAAAATCTTTAAAAAAAAAAAAAAATTGTGGGCATATTTACATGGATTTATTTCTGAGCTTTTTATTCTGTTCCACTTATATATGTGTTTGCTCCTCACCAGTACTACTTAGTCTTGATTACTGTTACTATGTAGACATCTATATTATCTTTAAAGAGGGAGGTTTTATTTCTTCTTCTCAATCTGTATGCATTTGATCTCCTTTTCTTGCCTTGTTGCACTGGTTAGAACTTTCAGTTTGTTAACAGTAGAGAGAACAGACATCCTTGCCTTATCCCTGATCCTAGAGGAAAAGTGTATTAGTTTGATAGGGTTACCATTAACAAAATAACATAGAATGGCTTAAACAACAGAATTTTATTTTCTCACATTCTGGAGGCTGGAAGTCCAAGATCAAAGTATAAGCAGGTTTGGTTTCTTTAGAGGCCTCTCTCTTTGATTTCCACATGGCTGGCCTGGCCTCTTGCTGTCTCTTCACATGGCCATCCCTCTGTGCGTGCACACCCCTGGTGTCTCTTTGCATGTCCTAATCTCCTCTGCTTATAAGGATACCTAACAGCCTTATTTTAATTTAATTAACTAATTAAAAATCCTATCTCCAAATACAGTCAAGTTATGAAGGACTGGGGATTAGGACTTCAACATATGCATTTGGGGGACATAATTCAGCCCCTAACAGAAAGCATTCTTTCACCATTGAGTATGTTAGCTGTAGACTTTTTTATTTGCCTTTTATCAAATTAAGGAAGTTTCCCTTTATTTCTATTTTCCCTGAGAGTTTTTAATCTTGAATGAGTGCTGAATTTTGTCAAATGCTTTTTCTGTATCAATTAATATGATTATGTAGTTTTTCTTCTTTAGCTTGTTAATATGATAGAGTACATTGATTGATTTTCAAATATTGAGCCTCCCTTGTATCCCTGGAATAAACTCCACTTGGTCATAGTTGGTTCAAATATTGCTGAGTGCAATTTGTTAATATTTTGTGAAGTATTTTTTCCATCTTATTCAGGAGAGATGTTGGTCTGTAGTTTTCTTTTTGTCTTTGTGTAGTTTTCTTTTCTTTTTGTCTTTGTCTAGTTTTGCTATCAGTGTAATACTAGCTTCATAAAATGAATTGAGAAGTATTTACCTCTTCTTCTAATTTCTGGAAGAGATTATGTAGAGAACTGGTGTTAATTCTTTTAAATATTTTTTAGACTCCCCTAGTAAAATTATCTAGGCTTGGAGATTTCTATTTTGGAAGCTTTTAAATTATGAATTGCATTTCCTTAATAGTTATAAGGTGATTCCAATTATCTATTTCATACTGGATGAGTTGTGGTAGTTTATATTTTTCAAGGAATTTGTTCATTTCACCTAAGTTGCCAACTTTCTGAATGTAGAGTTGTTCATAGTGTTCACTTATTATTCTTTTAATGTCTGCAGAGTCTATCATGATATCCTTGTTTTATTACTGATATTAGTAATCTGTGTCTTCTGTTTTTTCTTTGTCAGTCAAGCTAGAGATTTGTCAATTTCATTGATAGTTTCACAGAACTATTTGTTTCATTGCTTTTCTCTATTGTTTTTCTATTTTTAATTTCATTGATTTATACTCTTATGTTTACTATTCTTTCTGATTTTTATTTTCTTTTTCTAGGTTTTTGAGGTGGGAATTAAGATAATTGATTTGAGACTCTTTTTTCTAAAATATGCTATAAATTTCTAATATAGAGTTATTAATTTTCCTCTCAGCACTTCTCTCTCAGCTTCGTCTGTGCCCAATGATTTTTGATTTGTTTTATTTTCATTTATTTTTGTTTCCAGGTGTTTGGAGATTTTCATTACATTTTTTTTTTGAAGGTTTTATTTATTTATTTGAGAGAGAGAGACAGAGAGAGCATGAGTGGGGGGAACAGGCAGAGGGAGAGGGAGAAGCAGACTTCCCGCTGAGCAGGGAGCCCAATGTGGGGCTCAGTCTCAGGACCCCAAGGTCACGACCTGAGCTGAAGGCAGGTGCTTAACCAACTGAACTACCCTGATTCCCCTCATTACCTTTTTTATTTTTAATTTTAACATTTATTTATTTATTTTAGAGCATGGGGGTAGGGGTAGAGGGAGAATGGAGAGAGAATCTTAAGCAGACTCCACGCTGATCATGGAGCCCTACACAGGGCTTGATCCCACAACCCTGAGATCACAACCTGAGCTGAAACCAAAAGTCTGACGCTTAACCAACTATGCCACCCAGGCACCCTGATTTTCATTACCTTTTAACTATTGATTTCTAATTTGATGTGGTCAGAAAACATACTCTGTATGATCTCAATTTTTCTAAATTGGGTTAGTTTTATTATAGTGCCCAGAATATAGTCTATCTTGGAAATATTCAGGGAAACTTGAAAAGAATGTGTTTTCTGCTAATGTGGGGTGGAGTGTTTTATAAATGTCAATTAGATACTGTTGTTTGATGTTGAGTTCTTCTGTATCCTCCTAATTTTACCCCTGCTTTGTTTTGATTAATATTTGCATGGTATATCTTTTTCAATTTTTTTTTTTAAACTTTCAACCTGTCTCTATCATTATATTTGAAGTGAGTTTCTTTTAGACAGTACATAGTTGGGTCCTGTTTTTTGTTTTTTAAATTTTTAAAATTCTTTATATTTTATTATTTATTATTTATAAGTAATCTCTACACTCAATATGGGGCTTGAACTCACAACCCCAAGATCAAGAGTCACATGCTCTACTGACTGAGCCAGCCAGGCACCCTCGATTCTGTTTTTTAATCCTCACTGTCAACCTCTTTCTTTTAATTGGTTTATCTGACCATACTCATTTAGTTTAATTATAGAAAAGTATGGTTTAAGTCTGCCATTTTATTTCTGTTTTCTGTTTGTTCTGGGGGTTTTTTGTTTGTTTCTGTTTTCTTTTACCTGCCCTCCTGTGGATTAATTGAACATTTTTTAGAAAGTTATCTTACAGTTTTTTGAGTGTGTCTCTTTGTTATAGTTTTTTAGTGCTTGCTATGGATATCATTTATATATATATGACTATATATATATCATATATGTGAACATATATATGATATATATATAACTTATGCTGAAATTTTCTAATTTTTCATTTATTTCAAGCATGCTCATAATTGCTCATTGAAGTATTTTTATAATGGCTGTCTTAAAATACTTGTCAGATAATCCTAACATTTCTGTCACCTTGGTGTTGGCATCTATTGATTGTCTTTCTCATTCAATTTGAGATCTTTCTGACTCACGGTATAAGTGATTTTCAGTTGAAATCTGGACATTTTCAGTATTACGTTATGAGATTTTAAATTTTACTCTAGATCTTGCTTACATCCTTTGTTTTAACTAATTTTCTATGATATCACTCTGGCAGAGGAAGAGAGCAGTGGGGTACCACCTCTTTATTGCCAGTTGGGGGTAGACATCTAGATCTCTCCCTCAGCCTATGATGATATCCAGCCAGGGTATGGGGGAGACTGCTCAATACTGCTGGGTGAAGATAGGAGTTCCAATTCCCCACTAAACCTCCATTGATATTTCCCTGGCTGGGAGAGGTAGGAGTGCTTCATTATTGCTTCCCATGTGGCCTCTACTGGCACCAAGAGGGGATTGGCCTTCTTATTAGCAACACAAGTCCTCCAATAGCCCTCCTCTGACCCCACCATAACACAAAGGTGGAGGAAGGGGTGGAAGTCCAGACTCCCTATGTAATTTCTTATATTTATATATATTATATATATCGTGGAGATGGCCTCAAACTGCCCACCCCTGTAGGGATGAAAGTCCTGGAAACTTACTCAGTCTTTTCTGATACTACCCAATGGTGGGGTTAAGATGCCTCTTTACAGCATGGCCTGAGTGGAATTCTAGGATCCCCACTTGGCATTTACTGGTGTGGATTAGTGGGTCCACAGGTCTTTTATGTAGCATTTGGCTGGAGTAGAGCAGTTATTGCCTGGGTGGTTTTTCTCTTGCTAGGCTACCTTTCCTTCTCTTTTGGCCAAAGAGGGCAGACTTATGTAGGAACTTTCTTTTGTCTGCAGCTGTTGACATTTCCAAGTTGTTGGTTTCTGGGATATATAAGGCAAAAAGAAAACCCCAGGAACTTACCACCATGTTGTTTCTTGAGATCCTGAAGTCCCTGGCAAGTCTGCCTTCTCTCAACTTTTCAACCTTCTTATGTTTATTTATATATCATGTCCTGGATTTTAAGTTATAGTTGTGGGGGGTGGGGAATAGAGAAAATAACATCTCTACTTTTCTGGAAGCAGAAGTCCTGAGGGGTTTTTTGGACACTTGTAGCTGAGTCCAAGTGTGGGACCACTGGACTAGGTAATGGTGAGGCCCATTCAAGCTCTGAGATACAGTGTTCTGTATTCTGGTCTTGGATCTGGGACATTAGAAGAGATCTTGCAGGCAATTATATGTTCTCCAACTTACCCAATTGATCACTAAGCCAGTTGCCATAGGATGTGCCTTCCTCCCAGACTCCCATGACTTTCTATTAAAAGGGTGAGAGTTAGGGCACCTGGGTGGTTCAGTTGGTTAAGTGTCTGCCTTTGGCTCAGGTCATGATCTCAGGGTCCTGGGATCAAGCCCTGAGTCAGGCTCCCTACTCAGCAGGGAGTCTGCTTCTCCCTCTCTGTCTGTCCCTCCCCCTGCTTGTGCTGTCTCTTGCTCACTCTCTCTCTCTCTCTCTCTCTCTCAAATAAATAAATAAAATCTTTTACTAAAAAAAGGTGGCAGCTGTTGCAAATGGCAGTTATCAACCTCCTTAGGCCATGTACAAAGGTGTTAAATTGGGAGTTGCTCCTCTGTATGAAAAAACTGAATTCCCCTAAACCAGATGAAACCTTACATCTCTGATTTCCCTAACAGAACAGAAGCTTAGCAATCTTTTTTGAATCTTAGACTGTAATTTTAACATCCCATCTTAGTTTTTTCTCATTTGATATTTATGCCTTTTAAATAGACATTTAAAGATGAGCTCTGTTGTTGTTTCTGCTTATAAAGTCATAAATAGAACTGTCGAAGTGGTGTTCATTATCAAAATTTTGGGTTTAATATCAATATGTATATATAGGAGAGGAAAATTCTTCTCTACCCTCTTAGGTTGTCTGGCTGGGTCTGGGCAGTAAGCTGACAACAGGCAGATTAACAGGAGAAAAGGCATCCAAATTTATTTGATTGCAGGTGCTGCAGAGGGGAGGAGCTGTGGTCATGGAAAAGGGTGAGAGAGAGAGAGAGGAGCACACAGGGGAATACACAAGGAGAACATTTCCCCAAAGCCACTGGCTTGGAAAATAAGAGGGGCTAAATTTCATGAGTTCTTGCAACCAGTGGGGCTTAAAGCCTGGAGTTTTTAAGGTCAGCAGACTCGGCTGGGATAGAGCCCTGAGGGCACTGCCCAACTCCTGGAGAGAAGGCAGGCAAAAAACCCCAGGACATGGGAACAGTGATTTGAAGAAGATCTGGGGCACACAGGTGGATTACGTGCTCTTCTTGGAGGCCATCCCTGAGAGTCAGTTTTCACAGTTTGCTCTCTGGGAGTAAAGAAGCTGGCTGGCGCCATTTCCCTTCCCTGCCCCTCAGCATAAACACAGAACCACCTGCCAGAAGCAGTGCAGCACCAACACTGGCTGCCTAACTTGCTTATGCTAAGCCCTGCCCACCCTGTGCTCTGGTGGGACTGCTCCTCTCAGTTAAGTTTGCCTCATTCCCAGTGAAGCGAGGCCCTCCCCCAGAAGACCAGCACAAACCCTTGCCTACACCATGTCTCCCAACCAGAAAGTTCTGCAGGGCCTCAGTTCTGGAGGAAGTGGTGTCAAGTCTCATTTCACAAGCAGATCAGTGCGCACCTAGTTAAACTCACCACATTCAGGCCAGGGCTCAAACATTGCCCACAGAAGGCATGGAGAGCCTCTGCAGATCACAGGCCTGAAGGATAGAGCATCCAAGACATTATAGCAGAGTGCACAAAGCACACACTGGAGACACTCTCTGAAGTGCCAGGCCCTGAGCAGTACATGATCTCTTTTTCATAAGGCCATTACTTTCAGGTGCAGGAGACATAACTGGATTTTCTAACAGAAGAAGGCAGAGACTTAGACAAAATGCCAAGACAGAGGACTTTATCCAAAATGAAAGAACAAGGCCATGGCCAAAGATCTAAGTGATACAAATATAAATAACATGCCTGATGGAGAGTTTAAAGCAACAATCATAAGGATACTCACTGGGCTTGAGAAAAGAATAGAAGACAACAGTGAGACCCTTATCACAGAGATAAAAAAGACAAAAGATAATCAGAGATGAAGAATGCAATAAATGAGATTGGAAACAGGCTTGATGCAATGAACAGCAGGCTGGAAAAAGCCGAGGAACGAATTAGTGACCTGGAAGACAAAATAATGGAAATGAATGAAGCTGAACAAAAGAAAGAATTATGCAACACAAGAATAGACTTAGGGAACTCAGCGACTCTATCAAACGTAATAACATTTATCTTATAGGAGTCCCAGAAGAAGAAGAAGAGAGAAAAGGGGACAGATAATTTAAGTAAAGAGATAATAGCAGAAAACTTAACTAATCTGGGGAAGGAAACAGACATTCATATCCAGGAGGCACAGAGAACTGCCATCAAAATCAATAAAAGCAGGCTAACACCAAGACATATTGTAACTAAATCTGTGAAATATAGTGACAAAGAAAAAAATCTTAAAAGCAGCAAGACAAAAGTCTTTAACTTACAAGGGAAAAGCCATAAGGCTAACTGGAGATTTCTCAACAGAAACTTGGCAAGCCAGAAGGGAGTGGCATGATATATTCAACGTGCTGAATGGGAAAAATCTGCAGCCAAGAATACTCTATCCAGCAAGGGTATTGTTCCAAATAGAAGGGCAGATAAAGAGTTTCCCAGACAAACAAAAACTAAAGGAGTTGATGACCACTAAACCAGCCCTATAAGAAATATTAAAGGGGACTCTTTGCAAAGGAGAGATCAAAAGTAACAAAGACAAGAAAGGGTCAGAGAAAATCACCAGAAACAATGACAAAGCAAGTAATAAAATACATATCTATCAATAATTACTTTGAATGTAAATGGACTAAACGCTTGAAGACATAGGGTGTCGGGATAGGTAAAAAAAACAAGACCCGTCTATATGCCGCCTACAAGAGACTCATTTTAGACCTAAAGACATCTGAAGATTGAAAGTGAGGAGATGGAGAAACATTTATCATGCTAATGGATAGGAAAAGAAAGCCAGAATAGCAATACGTATATTGGACATACTAGACTTTAAACCACAGCCTATAACAAGAGATGAAGAAGGGGATTATATAATCATAAGTGGGACAATCCAACAAGAAGATGTAACAATTGTAAATATTTATGCACTCAAAGTGGGAGTACCCAAAATGGGAGCACCCAAATATATAAAACAATAACAACATAAGGGAACTAATTGATAATAACACAGTAATAGTAGGGGACTTAAACACCCCACTTACATCAATGAACAGATCATCTAAACAGAAAATCAATAAGGAAACAATGGCTTTGAATGACACACTGGACCAGATGGATTTAACAGATATATTCAGAACATTCCATCCTAAAACATCAGCATATACATTCTTTTCAAGTGAACATGTAACATTCTCCAGAATAACAGATCACAAAACAAACCTCAACAAATACAAAAAGATTGAAATCACACCATGCACCTTTTCTGACCACAATGCTGTGAACGTAGAAGTCAACAACAAGAAAAAATTTGGAAAGACCACAAATACATGGAGGTTAAACAACATACTACTAAACGATGAATGGGTCAACCAGAAAATCAAAGAAGAAATTTTAAAAATACATGGAAACAAAAGAAAATGAAACCACCGTGGTCCAAAATGTTTCAGATGCAGCAAAAGAAGTCCTGAGAGGAAGTATATAGCAATATAGGTTTACCTCAAGAAGCCAGAAAAATGTCAAACAACCTAACCTAACCTTACACCTAATGGAGCTAGAAAAAGAACAATAAACAAAGCCTAAAGTCAGCAGAAAGCAGGAAATAATAAAGATTAGAGCGGAAACAAATGGTGTAGAAAGTAAAAAGCAATAGAACAGGTCAACGAAACCAGGAGGTGGTTCTTCGATAAAATTAATAAAACTGAAACTCCTGAGCCACTTATCAAAAAGAAAAGAGAAAGGACCCAAATAAATAAAATCACAAGTGAGAGAGGAGAAATAACAACCAAAATCACAGAAATACAAACAATTATAAGAGAATATTATGAAAAGCTATATGCCAAAAAATTGGACAACTGGAAGAAAATGACAAATTTCCAGAAACATATAAACTATCAACACTGAAACAGGAAGAAATAGAAAACTTGAACAGACCCATAACCAGCAAAGAAATTGAATCAGTAATCAAAATACGCCAATAAACAAAGTCCAGGGCCAGATGGCTTCACAGGCAAATTCTACCAAACATTTAAAGAAGAGTTAATACCTATTCTCAAACTATTCCAAAAAAATAGAAAAGGAAGTAAAACTTCCAAATTCATTCTATGGGGCCAGCATTACCCTGATTCCAAAACCAGATAAAGACTCCACTAAAAAAGGGAATTATAGGCCAATATCTTTGATGAAGATGGATGCAAAAATTCTCAATAAAATACTAGCAAACTGAATCCAACAATACATTAAAAAAAAAATCATTCACCACAGTCAAGTGGGATTTATTCCCAGGATGCAAGAGTTGTTCAATATTCACAAATCAAACAATGTGATATACCACATTAATAAAAGAAAGGATAAGAACTATATAATCATTTCAATAGATGCAGAAAAAACATTTGACATTCATGATAAAAACCCTCAACAAAGTAGGTTTAGAGGGAACATACCTCAACATAATAAAAGCCATCTATAAAAAATCAGCAACTAATGTCATCCTCAATGGGGAAAAATGAGAGCTTTCCTCTAGGGTCAGGAACAAAACAGGGATCACCACTCTCACTGCTGTTATTCATCATAGTACTGGAAGTCCTAGCCACAGCAATCAGACAATGAAAAGAAATAAAAGGCATCCAAATTGGCAAGGAAGAAGTCAAGCTTCAATATTTGCAAATGGCATGATACTCTATACAGAAAACATGAAAGATTCCACCCAAAACTGCTAGAACTGATAAACAAATTCAGTAAATTTGAAGGATACAAAATCAACCTACAGAAATCTGTTGCATTTCCATACACCAATAATGAAGCAGCAGAAAGAGAAACGAAGGAATCAATCCCATGTACCATGCACTAAAAACCAAAAGATACCTAGGAATAAGCCTAACCAAAGAGCTGAAAGACCTATACTCTGAAAACTGTAAAACACTGATGAAAGAAACTGAAGATGACACAAAGAAATGAAAGACATTCCATGCTCATGGATTGGAAGAACAAATATTGTTAAAATGTCTGTACTTTCCAAAGCAATCTACACATTTAATGCAACCTCTATCAAAATACCACCAGCATTTTTCACAGAACTAGAGCAAACAATCCTACAATTTATATGGAGCCATGAATGACCCCTAATAGCCAAAGCAACCTTGAAAAAGAAAAGCAAAGCTGGGGGCATCAGAATTCCTGATATCAAGTTATACTACAAAGCTGTAGTGATCAAAACAGTATGGTAGTGGCAGAAAAATAGACATATAGATCAATAGAACAGAATAGAAAACCCATAAATGAACCCACAACTAAATGGCCAATTAATCTTTGATAAAGCAGGAAAGAATAGGTAATGGGAAAAAGACAGTCTCTTCAACAAATGGTGTTGGGAAAACTGGACAGCTACATGCAAAAGAATAAAACTGGACCACTTCCTTACAACATACACAAAAATAAATTCAACACGGATTAAGGACATAAATATGAGAACTAAAATTATAAAAATCCTAGAAGAGAACAAAGGCAGTAATTTCTTTGACATTGGCTATAGCAACTTCTTTCTAGATATGTTTCCTGAGGCAAGGGAAACAAAAACAAAAATAAACTATTGGGACGTCATCAAAATAAAAAGCTTCTGCACAGCAAAGGAAACAACCAACAAAACTAAAAGGCAACCTGTGGAGCAGAAGAAAATATTTGCAGATGACATATCTGATAAAGGGAGTATCCCAAATACATAAAGAACTGATAGAACTCAACACCCAAAAAACAAATAGTCCAATTAAAAAGTGGGCAGAGGGCACCTGGGTGGCTCAGTTGGTTTAGCGACTGCCTTTGGCTCAGGTCATTATCCCGGAGTTCCGGGATCCAGTCCCACATCAGGCTCCCTGCTCAGCAGGGAGTCTGCTTTTCCCTCCGACCCTACCCCCATCATCATAGTACTGGAAGTCCTAGCCACAGCAATCAGACAATGAAAAGAAATAAAAGGCATCCAAATTGGCAAGGAAGAAGTCCTCTACCCACTCTTGTGCTCTCTCTCTCTCACTCTCTCTCTCAAATAAATAAAATTTTTTAAAAAATTAAAAAAAAATAAAAGTGGGCAGAAATCATGAATAGACATTTCTATTGCATTATATATATGTGTGTGTGTGTATATATATATATATGCATGCATTTGTGTGTGTATACACACACACACACACACACACACACACTGAAATATTATTCAGCCATAAAAAAGAATGAAATTTTGCTATTTGCAGTGACATGGATGGATCTAGAGAGTAACTAGACTGGAATTAAAGTTTTTTTTTTTAATGAATTTAATCCACCCCCCCCCCAAAAAAGAAGAAAAACAAAAAGACAACAACAACAGAAAAATACAAGAAGCACTTAACTGACAATTTTTTGGAAACTTTTATTTAAATTCCCATTAGTTAACACAGTATAATATTAGTTTCAGGTGTACAATATAGTGATTCAACACTTACATATATTACTCAGTGCTCATCATAAGTGTATTCCTTAATCCCCATTACCTGTTTCACCCATCTCCCACCCACCTCCCCTCTGGCAATCAGTTTGTTCTCTATAGTTAAGAGTCTGTTTCTTGGTTTGCCCCTTTCTGTTTGTTTGTTTCATTTCTTAAGTTCCACATATGAGTGAAATCATATGGTATTTGTCTTTCTCTGACTGACTTATTTCACTTAACATTATACTCTCTAGTTCTATCCATGTCATTGCAAATGGCAAGACTTCATTCTTTTTTATGACTAAGTAATATCCCATTGTGTGTGTATACACACACACACACACATACACACACACACCACCTCTTCTTTATCCGTTCATCTATCAATGGACACTTGGACTGTTTCAGCAATTTGGCTGTAGTAGATAATGCTGCAATAAACATAGGGGTGCATGTATCCCTTTGAATTAGTGCTTTTGTATTTTGGGGGTAAATACCCAGTAGTATATTTACTAGATCATAGGTTATTTCTATTTATAACTTTTTGAGGAACCTCCATTCTGTCTTCCACAGTGGCTTCACTAGTTTGCATTCCCAACAGTACACGAATTTCCTTTTTCTCCACATCCTCACCCACACTTGTTGTTTCTTGTGTTGTTGATTTTAGCCATTCTGACAGGTGTGAGGTGATATCTCATTGTGGTATTGATTTGCATTTCCCTGATGATGAGTGGTGTTGAGCATCTTTTCATGTGTCTGTTGGCCATCTGTATGTCTTCTTTGGAGACATGTTTGTTCATGTCTTCTGCCCATTTTTTAGGTGGATTACTTCTGCTGTTTGGTGTTGAGTTGTATCAGTTCTTTATATATTTGGGATACTAACCCTTTCTTGGTATGTCATTTGCAAGTATCTTCTCCCACTCCATAGGTTGCCTTTTAGTGTTGTTGGTTGTTTCCTATTTTGATGAAGTCCCAATAGTTTATTTTTGCTTTTTTTCCCCCTTGTCTCAGGAGACATATCTAGAAATAAGTTGCTATAGCCATTGAACAAAGCGAAAACCTTTGTTCTCTTCTAGGATTTTTATGATTTCAGATCCCAAATTTAGGTACTTAATCCATTTTGAATTTATTTTTGTGTATGATGTAAGAAAGTGGTCCAGTTTCATTCTTTTGCATTCAACACCATTTGTTGAAAAGATAAATGCTTCTTGGGTATTATGACTATCATGACTCCAGAGCATGACAATCTTTTTTCTAAAAAAAGATTTATTTATTTATTTGAGAGAGAGAGAGAGAGCATGAGCAGGAGGGGCAGAGGGAGAGGAAGAAAGAATCCCAAGCAGGTTCCACACCCAGCCTGGAGCCCTACATGGGGCTCGATCCCAGGCCATGAGATCATGACCTGAGCCAAAACCAAGAGTCAGATGCTCAAATGACGGCACCACCCAGGTACCCTAGATCATGACAATCTTGAAGAGAGTTAAGAATAAGTGAGCTGGGGCACCTGGGTGGCTCAGTCGTTAAGTGTCTGCCTTCGGCTCAGGTCATGATCCCAGGATCCTGGGATTGAGCCCCGCATCGGGCTCCCTGCTCGGCGGGAAGCCTGCTTCTCCCTCTCCCACTCCCCCCTGCTTGTGTTCCCTCTCTCGCTGTCTCTCTCTCTGTCAAATAAATAAATAAAAGCTTAAAAAAAAAAAAAAAGAATAAGTGAGCTTTGGGTTTTGAACTAAAGGTTGTCTCCTAGGTATCTTTTTTTTTTTTTTTGGAAAACCAAGAAAAAATTTCAGTATCTGAGACTAAAGTTTTAGAAAACAAAATGAGTTAATCGTGATCAAAGCAGGAAAATTATCTTTTTATGGAAATAGTCACCAAATGTGCCATTTAAAGAATTCCTGGGTTTTTCATGTGAACCAGTTGCATGGTGCTTATTTTCAATTCAACAGTAATTATTAATAGATTATAAATAGTCCACTAGGTCTAAAGCATGGTGTTAGGCTGTTAGAGAATATAAAGTATAGATCCTGCTCTTCAAGGTGCTTACAGTCTAGTGAACTAGTACATACATCTTTGGAAAAGTAAACAGTGATAGCAGTTTAGGGTCAAAGGTAGATGATATGAGCCAGCATATGATAAGTGCCTGAATGAGTTAATTACAATGAAAATCTCTATGGGAGTTTTGAGGAAGAAGAATCACTTCAGATTGGAGTTTTCAGAGACAGTGATAATTGAACCAAATCTTGAAGGGTAAGTGGGATGTGGATAGATGGAGGTGAAGGAGAATAGGCATTTCAAGCCTTGAAATTCCTTCTGTTAGTCTTTTTAAAGGAAGCTGGATAATTTTTGTGGATAATCTGAGTTACCCATGACCCAGCATACTGATATCAGTTTAAAACCCTTCTCTGCCCTTCATTCTTTTTTCTTGTTCCCTTTGTGGTCAGCAGATTGACATGGGTTGGGGAAAGAGTCGGTGGTCAAGAAATGAAAGAGGATCAGAGAATAAAGAAAATCCTCCTGGGAAACCTGCTAGTGGTTTCATTTAATTTTATATCTTAACATGGATCAGTGCTGAAATAGATCCTCCTCACAACATACAATTTACAGCCAATTTAAAACCAAATGATTATCCCTTTTCTATCAAGAGTAACACATTTTAAGGGCTGTGGTCCTTATGCTTCCAAAAGTGAACCAAGGGCATGCAGAATTGTGTCAACCAGAGCCCAAGGGTATTGAAAGAGAAATTGCTCCAGCATGCCTGGTGATAGCATCTAAAGGATGAAGATGGGAGATAATCACTTATCATTTGACAATTGCAGTAAATAGAGTCAGAAAAAAAAAATAGGTCTGACACCTGGGCAATTAAATTCTTAATAAGTTAGTGATTACACTTGACTGTGCTGGATGTGTTGCAGGAAGACAATGAAGTCCATCTCTACCTAAGTTGCAGATTGTACCTCCCCCCTTAAGCTATTAAGTTCAAAGATGTGGCTCCCCCCAGGAAATAAAGCATGCTCCCTGCCTTTCCAGTCCTCTACTCCATGCTGGCTGAGTTTTCATTCTAAGCACTTGCTTGAGCATTTTGGAGAATCTTCTTCTCAACAGGACGTTGGTATCTGAGCAGAAAAGAAAATTGTTTCTATTTCCAACTCAAAGGTGGTTGTATTTACATAAGCTCCTCTTTCATTTAAATCTATCTTAATCCTCAAGGATTTAGTAGTTTAAATGCAAAATGCATTTTTTTAAATAAATGAAACAACCATAAGAGAAAACAAACGGTACAGAGAAAGAATTTTAACAAATCACCTTTCTTTTTTATTTTCATTTGTCTTGCCTAAAAGCCATGGGGTTTCAAGATATTTGTATTTTCCCAGTAAAAGGTTGAAATAAAACTGTGTATGTATATACATATGAAATGAAGGAATTGTTACGGAACCTGGACTGGATCACCCAATGGAAGAACCAAGCGGCACCTGCAGATCTTGGAGGATAGGAGGTTTATTTAATGCCTGCGGGCTCAGAGGAGAGTGATCTTCAAAGGTCTGAGCCCCAGCACAAACAAAGGGGGCAATTTATACACTTCTACTTCCACGTACTTGGCACTTTTGGCGCGTAGGCAAAGCAGGGCAGGGAGAAGGACCCAGATTGGTGTGCATGGGAAGCAGAGCAGGGAGAAGAGTCCCGGGGCAAGAACTGGGACTCTCTCTGGCTTGGTTGGCCATCTTAGGACACAGATTTTCCTTATCATTCCCCCACTTTGATGCCCCTTTAAACACCTAGTTTAGAGGGCATCATTTTCATCTTCTAAGGGGCAATAGTGAGTAAGGAGTAACTGGAGTCTGATTTTAGCAATTTGAGTAGTGATAAACCTGGTAAGGGCATTAAGAATACAAGGACCAAATGCTACTATGAGGAGAAGCAATAGGAGGGGGCCGACTAGGGGGGTGAACCAAGGGAACAATTGTGAGAGGGTATCCCACCAAGGTGTCTGCTGGAGTGATTCCCACCAGCGATGTACTCATTCCTGTAATTGGGTCAGAGTTTCTTGGACCACCCCTGACTCATTAGCATAGAAACAACATTCCTCCTGTAAGAAGAGGCAGAGCACCCCCTGCACGGCTGTGAGTCGAGCCCGCGCCTGTTTTGGAGGACCACTGAGGCCAGTGAATCGAGTTGGTGCTCCAGGGCCAGGGCCAACTGAGTGAGGGCGGAAAAGTCCCGCGTGAGTTGTTGAGTTAACCCCTGGTACTGAACCTGAGACATCCTGATGCCAGTGGCGCCGAGGGCAACACCTGATGCTGCCAGCAGGCTCATGGTAAGAGGGATGGCCGCGGGGGAGCATCGAGGGCAGTTAGGAGGTCTCCATATGAGTGGGACATCACTCCCAAGGAGGACTGAAAGACTGGGTAAGAGACTGACAAGCGTGCATGATTGATTGCACGGGGTGATGCAGATGTATACACCTTGATCACAAGCCAGAAAATTGTTGTTAGGCGCACAGACCTGACTGTGGCCGTGATGGGAGAGGAAGAGTTGCCATACAGCGGTACTGGAGCCAGAAAGGAATAATCTGAGGTCCCTGGTGTCGAGGTGGGAGGTGACACGGTAGATTGCTTGAGGATGACACCTAGGTATTGGATGGGACTGGGCTTTATACAGATCTAGCAGTCAGACGCTAGGGGTGGATTTGAGTGGTTAAGCGCTTGGTGGGAGGCGTTACTCATACCTAACAGTTGCGCTATAGATGCTTGCCTGTGGATGGGGGACCCAGGTATTCGCCAGGGTGAGTTATTTTCTGTCTGACTCTGGGGGTTGACTGTAAGGCTTGGAGTGAACATGGACTTAATCATAAATTTGGCCATGGGGTCAGTTCCCATGGGGTGATATTGGCCCAACAGGAGAATGATTCCTGTAGCCCATGATGTGGCATTGGGTTCTAAGACTGAGAGGGTGAGCGGTATACAGTGATTGTTAGAGCAAGAGGATGAGGTGGCGTTGTGTGACAAGGAAATCTGGATGTCACTGCGCTGTTTGAGGTGCCACCACCTGGTGGACCATCATTCCATTCCCGGCCAAGTCACCACCCATGACTCGCATCCCCAGGCTTGCAAGAAGAACTGGGGTCAGGTGTTTGGCTGTTGAGGTGTAGGGCCCCCACAGATGTAGATATCTACCAGCCAGTAACCTGAGTGAGGGCCATGGTAGGAACACTGTCTATGAGGCTCCCAGGAGGTATCAAGAAGCTGGCATCCATCAAAATGGAGGTTAACCTTTGGTGTGTGCCCATCCCAGGTGGAAGAAGTCAGTGGGGGCGTTGGTGCAGGATTGAGGGGGATGAGCTGGAAAGTCCATTTGCCAGTAACGGTGATATGAGAGTTTGCCCCCCTTGCCAGGCTGGGCAAGCTAGAGGCAGTGAGGAAGAATAGCACACCAGGTAGCAGAAGACCAGTACTGACTGGGGCCAGGAAAACCATGGTGAAATGCACTCAGGAGTAGACAGCAGAGGGCCAGTAAAAGTGGGATCTATGACCTTAGGTAGAGGGAGCCATCGTGGCTAACTCATCAGCAGATGAAACCCGTGGACAAGTAAGTGCAGTAATATACCCTAGGGACACCCAATAAGCAATGACAATAGTAAGCCTCTGGGGGACAGTCCAGTCAGGAGGGGCAACAGTGTAGAGTCCGACTCCCAAGATGAAGGAAATCACGCTGATGAGAGCCAGGGACCACAGTGAGCAGGTGTCCATCAGTTGGTAGGGTCTCGTCGAAGGTGAAGCCAGAGTGGGTTCGTGAAGCCTGGCTGGACTCTCCACTGGTGTGGCTCCTCATCTGCATGATGAGCTTTCTTCACTCTGGAGTGGTGGACCCACGGGGTGACACCTGAGACCTTGAGGGCAGTGGGGGTGATTAGAACAACAGTGTGGGGCCCTGTCCACTGTGGTTTGAGGAGGTCTTTCTTCCAATCTTTGACCCAAACTGAGTCCCTTGTCTGGAAGGAGTGTACCTGAGACCCTAAGGAGATTGGAGACCTCTCGATGGTGTACTTTTGTAATTTATTTAGGGTGGCCCCAAGGGCCTGAAGCTGCTCCTTTATCCCTTTATCTCCAACCTGATGCAAGTTTCCTGGAAGGCTTCCCAAGCATGGGGGAGGCTGTCCATATATTAATTCGAATGGGGAGAAACCTGATGTCCTGGGCGTGCAGTGAGCATGCAGGAGAGCTAGGGGTAGCAGATCCGGCCATGGGAGATTAGTCTCCTGACAACTTTGCTAAGGTTCCGTTGAGGGTGCGATTCATTTGCTCTACTTTCCCTGAACTTTGGGGCCGGTAAGCAGTGTGGAGTCTCCAGGTGATGTTGAGAGATTTGGTCAAGACCTGTACAATGTCTGCCACATATGCAGGTCCATTGTCACTATGGATTGTTAATGGCAGGCTGAACCGGGGCATGATCTCCTGCAAGAGGACTTTAGCTACTTCCCGGCTTTGCTCTGTCCTAGTCGGGAAGGCTTCGACCCACCCAGAGTATGTGCATACTATTACTAGGAGATATCTGAACCCCCTGCTCGGCTGCACATCTGTGAAGTCTACCTCTAGATCTTTGAAGGGGGTTGCTCCCATTCTCTGGACACCTGGCGGTGGCCATGGTGCAGACCGAGCATTATTTTTAGCACATGTTATGCATCGTTCACTCATTGCTCGGCATAGTGCTGGCAGCTGACTGATTTAGTTGTGCTTCTTGAGAAGGACCTCTAATGCAGTTTTTCCCAGATGAGTGAGTCGGTGGTGTTCCTTGACTAGATGCCCTCCAGTTGCTGTTGGAACAAAGGTGTGCCCATCTGGCATCATCCACCATCCCTTTTCAGTCAGGGTGGCTCCCTCAGCCGTGGCCCATTGCTTTTCCTTTTTAGTGTAACTGGGTGAAGGGACTTCTTCCGGGGGTGTTAGGGCCATGGTGAGGGGAGGGGCTCTGTCCATGTCCTCACTGGCTGTGGTCTTGGCTGCCTCATCTGCCAGAGGATTTCCCCGCGCTATGGGGTCGTCTCCTTTCTGGTGTCCCTTACAGTGTAGGATTGCTTCTTCCTGTGGAAGCCTGACAGCTTCGAGGAGTCTCAGTATCTCCTCTTTGTTCTTGATAGCTTTTCTTGCTGCGGTTAGGAGGCCCTTTTCCTTGTAGATGGCTCCATGTATATGTACAGTAGCAAAGGTGTACCGAGAGTCAGTATAGATGTTGACTCTCTTGCCTTCACCGAGGGCTCGGGCTCGGGCTAAGGCATATAATTCAGCCCGTTGAGCTGACCATCCAGCTGGTAATGCTTTAGCTTCTAGGACTTCAGTGGTTGTGGTTACTGTGTAACCCACTTTCAGGGCACCCTCTTGTAGGTAACTGCTGCCATTGCTGAACAGTGTGAGCTGTGGATTCTTTATGGCTTGATCCCGCAGATCTGGATGGCTCACATGGACTTCATCAGTCACCTCAGAGCAGTCATGGTCTGGTTCCCCCTCTTCCGTGAGGAGAAAGGTTACTGGATTTAATGTCCTTACTCTTTCAAGGGTGACCCGCGGGTTTTCGCAGAGGAACCCTTGGTATTGTGCTAGCTGATAGTTGGAAAGGAAGCGGTGTCCCTGTGCATTCATGAGGGACACAACTGCATGAGGGACCTTGATGTTAAGTTCTTGCCCCAGGGTAAGCTTCTCTGCCTCCTTGATGAGTAGGACTGTGGCTGCCAGCGCCCTGAGGCACAGCAGCCACCCCGCTACCACTGGGTCCAGCTTCTTTGACAGGTAAGCAACTGGCCGTTGGGGAACAGTCTGGGTGAGTACCTAGGTGACACTTAGGTATTGGATGGGACTGGGCTTTATACAGATCCAGCAGTCAGACGCTAGGGGTGGATTTGAGTGGTTGAGTGCTCGGTGGGAGGCATTAATCATACCTTTTCATGCACAAAGAGATTGAAGGGTTTTTCTACATCTGGTAGGCCCAGGGCTGGAGCCTGCCCCAGGGCGGTCTTTATCTCTGTGAAAGCAGCTTCTGCTTCCTCAGTCCAGGTAAGGGGTTCTCAGTCTGGTCCCCCTAAGAGATCATAAAGGGGTCTTGCTATTGCCGAGAACCCAGGGATCCAGATGCGGCAGAATCCTGCAGCCCCCAGGAATTCTTGTAGGCCCCTTTTTGTCTGGGGCTGTGGCAGGGAGATGATGACCCTTTTCCTCTCTGGCCCTAGTTCTCTTTTCCCTTGGGTGAAGAGGAAACCAAGGTATCAGACCTGTTGTTGGCAGATTTGTGCCTTCTTCCATGAGGCTTGGTATCCCAAGTCTGACAGGAGCTGTAGGAGGGCCTTTGTGCCTTTTGTGCAGTCTTCTTGTGTGTCACTGGTGAGGAGGAGGTCATCCACATACTGGAGCAGGGTGCATCGTGTGGCCTCTCTTGGGAAGCTGGCGAGATCCATGGCCAGTGCTTCCCCAAAGAGGGTTGGTGAGTTTTTAAACCCCTGCGGGAGGTGCGTCTAAGTCAGTTGCATCTGGCGCCCTGTATCAGGTTCAGACCATTCAAAGGCAAATAGTGGCTGTCTCTGGGGAGCTAAGTGGAGGCAGAAGAAGGCATCCTTCAAATCTAGGCAAGCGAATCATCTGGCCGACCCTGGGATTTGGCGGAGGAGGGTGTATGCATTCGGGACCACTGGGTGCAGAGAGATGGTCACCTTGTTGATGGCCCACAGGTCTTGAACTGTTTGGTATCCCCCTCCTGGCTTCTTGACTGGCAGGAGTGGGGTATTCCAGGCTGACTGGCACTCGACTAGATTACCTGCTTCTTTGAGTTTGGTCAGATGTTCTTGGATGCCGATCTTAGCTTCTTGTGGAAGGGGGTATTACCTTTGCCTCTGAGGTTGGGCTCCTGGGATCAGTTCAACAATGATAGGGGCCTGATTCCGGGCTAGTCCAGGTGGGTTGTTTTCAGCCCATACTGAAGGGAAGGCAAGGCTGAACTCCAGCGGGCTGCTCAGTTGGGCCTGGGCACAGAATAGCCTCCATTCTTCTTCCCTTGGTGTCGTAATTGCTAGTATTAGAGACCCCGTCTCATCTTGCCTTGGGTTCAATCGGAGGCTAGTGTGTCCAGTGGGCTCAAAGGTTATCTGAGCCCTAAGCTTGGAGAGTATGTCTTGGCCCAGGAGAGGGATGGGGCAATCAGGCAGATAAAGGAATTCATGTTGCACCTTGTGGCCCCTGAGTTCACACTGGCGGGCCTGGCCAAAGGGCTGTTGTATCGCCCACATCCCCATGGCCCCAAGGATGGTCGCAGTCCTTTTGCTGAAAGGGGCCACTGGGGAGGTGACAACAGAGTGCTCGGCCCCAGTATCAACCATAGAAGTCACTGGTTGGCCCCCCACTTCCATTTTGACCGTGGGCTCATGGGGGCCAAGGAGGAAAGAGCCCGGTCCCCCTCAGTCTGAGTCCATTCCCGCAAGGCCTATGAGGTCCTCCTCTCGGGGTTCTTCCTTGTAGCAGCTGAGCTTTTGAGCCTTTCCCCGGTTGCGACATTCATTTTTCCAATGCCCTTTTTCTTTACAGTAGGCACATTGATCCCTTGACAAGGGGGTTCTGGTGGTTGGGGTCTCCCCATCTTTGTGTTGTCCTTTTCTTTCAGGGTGGTGGCAAGGAGGCTGACTTTCTTTTTCATCTTTTTGTTGACTTCCCGTTTGGCTGCAACCTCCCTGTTCATGTAGACCTTATTGGCAATCTCTATTAGTTGGGTGATGTTCATTCCGGCAAAACCCTCTAGTTTCTGATTTTTTTCTGATGTCTGGAGCGTCCTGAGCCACGAAGGAGGTGTTTACCATCTGTTGGTTTTCCTGTGCCTCAGGGTCAAATGGAGTGTATATCCTGTAGGCTTCACATAGTCTTTCATAGTAGTCCCCAGGGGACTCTCCTGGTTGTTGAGTGACCGAGGATACCTTAGTCATGTTCATGGGTTTCTTAGCTCCTGCCCGGATTCCCTGGAGGAGGGCCTCCTGGTACCGGTGGATGTGGGCCTGTCCCTCAGTTGTGGTGAAGTCCCATGCTGGGTGCTCTTCGGGTGCGGCCGTATTAGCCCAGGCAACAGGGTCGATGACTCCCGCTGGTGCGTGCTCCTCCAGGTACTGCTGTGCACCTTTCATTATTCTCCTCCTTACCTCTGTGTTAAACAGGGTGCAGAGTAACTGTTGGCAGTCTTCCCAGGTTGGCCGATGAGTCTGGAAGAGGGATTCTATGAGGTCTACCATAGCCTGTGGTTTCTCAGAGTAGGATGGGGTGTTATGTTTTCAGTTGAGGAGGTCGGTGGTGGAGAAGGGCTGATAATACATCATGGAACGGCCGGGTTGGACTGTCCCAGATTGGATCGTGCCTCTCAGGTTCCCGAGTCTCTCGTACCAGCATTTGGAGGGCGCTTGTGCCCGGCCCGGGGTGCAGCCTGGCTGCTGGTCCTGGAGAAAGTGGATCTTCTGGGCCTGGGGGTGCTGGTGGATCCTCTGGGCCTGGGGGTGCCGGTGAAACCGATGGCGGCAGAGTGTCTGGAGCTGAAGGGCCAGGTGTAAGCGGTCTTGGGGGTATGTACTGTGGGGGTGGGGGCAGCGTTGGTTCGTCCTTGGCATCTCTGGCTAGGATTTCTGGAGACTGGGACTTTTGCTGATTTTCTTTAGGTTGCTTGGATGAGGCGATTAAGACCCTGGCCTGTCCCTGCCTATTGCAAGTGAATCGCACCCAGGGCGGAAGGGTCTGAGCAATTCCTAGCCAGGAGTCAATGTATGGAAACTGGTCAGGGTGTCCTGGTTCTCCTGTTACAACTCGCCATACTCGACGAATCATTGGGACATCCAATGTCCCTTCTGAAGGCCACCCGACATCAAAGGTGGGCCATTCCAATTCACATAGGGTTCTCAACTTGCCGGGGTTCATCCCGACTCCATAGTCTCCTGAAAACCCCTTCTTGAAATTTGTGATCGTGGTCTCTAGAACCGTAGGTTTACTCTGCCCTGACCCCATGGAGATGTCCCCGTGTGCGGTGGTACAGAGACAGACAAAGGGGGGGTGCCTCCTGAGATGAGGAGACCAATCAGATGCCTGTCTGGCCATGTCCCAAAGGAGCTTAGGTGAGGCTTAGCCGTAGTGGTCTCAGCATTGTGACTTACGAACAGAAACTATTCCGATGCCGCCAAAGACTGTATGCCATTCACCACGGAATCACAGATGGGCCCACTCAGACTCAGTAGGCTTCTGGGGACCTTAAGGAGGGTGCCTGCCCATGGAGTCACAGAATCAGTCTGCTTGAGCAAGCCAGGTTGGACTGCACACTCACTCACACATTCACACTCCAGAAGTTATCACATTCCCTCCCTGGGAATCCCTACCTGTGTGACCTCTAAGAGGTCTCTGGGAGATGATCAGGCTCCCCTTCCACCCCAGTGGGGGTGGGGTTGTCTGGGTCCTGGGGCCCCAGGCCTTACCAGAATCCGACATCAGGACCAGGTCCTCACTTGCCAAGTCTCCTTGAGTCCGGCGGGAACAGTGGAGCGGGGCAGGCCCGAGGCGACCAGGATGGGAGACTGCTGAAAATTAGGCAGGGCGTGCCTTCTCCATTACAATCCCTCGTTCCGTCATCACCCCACATTGCCCCAAATCGGTGGCAACAATAGGCCAGCATGGTTGGGTTTCCTGGTCAGGGAATCAAACGTTACGGAACATGGACTGGATCACCCGTCAGAAGAACCAAGCAGCACCCAGAGATCTTGGAGGATAGGAGGTTTATTTAATGCCACGGGCTCAGAGGAGAGTGGTCTCCAAAGGTCTGAGCCCCAGCACAAAGGGGGCAATTTATACACTTATACTTCTGGGTACTTGGCACTTTTGGCACGTGCGCAAAGCGGGGCAGGGAGAAGGACCCGGATTGGTGCGCGCGGGGAAGCAGAGCAGAGAAGAACCTGGAAGAGCCCCGGGGCAAGGACTGGGACTCTCCCTCTGGCTCAGTTGGCCATCTTAGGACACAGATTTTCCTTATCAGAATGAGGTCATTATTTCATCTGAAAGTACAATGTAATCATTTTAATCTTATTTTCAACCCATCTTTAAGGTAATTCTGTGAAATTTTAATTTGAGTTGGATAGCTGAATCGAAAGGCAGCCCGTCTACATCATCACTCCAACAGTTACATTAAAACATGATTAATTATTAGCTCTTAGGATTGCAAAAGCATGGCCAATGTAGATCTTATTCCCCCTAGAGTAATGTGCAAGAATTTATTCTGTGTCATGAATGGCTTTGTCGAGAGTTCTTAAAAATTTTTTCCCTGGTGAGGTGCTAATGGCGAGAGCTCAGTTCTGCGCTAAAGGACCTGGAGCAGAGCAGAGACATGGCAAAAGCTCCTGGTTTGCCTTCATTTCTAAACTTGTTTTTCCACTTAATTGAGCTCTACTTTCACTCTTGGCTATGTTGTAGAAAGGCATTTTTTTTTTTTTTTTAAGATTTTGTTTATTTATTTGACGGAGAGAGAGACGGCGAGAGAGGGAACACAAGCAGGGGGAGTGGGAGAGGAAGAAGCAGGCCTCCTGCGGAGCAGGGAGCCCAATACTGGGCTGGATCCCGGGACTCCGGGATCCAGACCCCATCTGAAGGCAGACGCTTAGCTGACTGAGCCACCCAGGTGCCATGGCATTTTGTTTTTTACAAACAAAAATACTTGGACTCTAAAGGTCCTTTTCTTTTCTTTTTTTTTTAAATAAATGCAAAGGTTTCTTTCAGCTTTAAAATTCTTCTATGGATTGTAGTTTTATTTAGGTCATTTCACATTATCACTACAATCCTTATTTGCATATACTTTTTCCTTTATAATAATTTTTTCTTTTATGCATGAGAGGCTGTGTCTAAGTATCTACGGTATTTGCATTGTAATACTAGAGGAAGGTAGTAGAGTAATATGACCTCTTTCCGGTCAGGATAAGCAGAACTGTCCGCTAATCAATATTATTGGCAATACCAATACTAAAGCCACTAGAAGCTTAAAATTATCTTTATTTTTCTATATTATATATATATTTTAAAGATTTTTAAAATTTATTCATTTGAGACACAGAGATAGAGAGAGCATGAGCAGGGGGAATGGCAGAGGGAGAGGGAGAAGCAGGCTCCCCGCTGAGCCAGGAGCCGGATGTGGGGCTCGATCCCAGGACCCTGGGATCATGACCCAAGCCAAAGGCAGACACTTAACCATCTGAGCCACCCAGGCGCCCCTTTATTTTATATTTCTTATTACAAACTAAATAAAGGATATATAAAGGACTCAAATTTGCAGGGTAGATTTTCTTTTTCATGCTAAAAAAAATCAAGCCTGTATAATTTTCCAGATTAGTCTGGTACCTTAGCAATGGAGCGAGTGATTTCCTTCTATCACTAAGCACGGTGTATGTAATGAAGAGAAGTAACATTTATTTTTCACCTACTGAGTGTCAACCACCTATATAAACATTATCTAATTTAATCCTGTGTCATAAGCATTACTGACCTTATGAAAACTCAGGATGGCTACTACTGTCAATACAACCCACAAAATACCAGTCACCAATTAGGTGACACTAATAGGAAAATACCTCAAAGCCTATACACTCCTGCAAGGTCAATAACCCTTGTAGTAACCAATCAATATTCAGAAACCAAAATATGGATAGGTTTCCAGTTTTGTTAATGTTGTTTACAAGCCATAAAGATCATGGGTTCTTATGCCATTTTCTTCCTTCCATCCTACTTCTGTTGCTTTTTGTTTTTCATAGCCAAGTTCCTAAGTTTATATACTAAAAGTGTATCTTCTAATAGACTTTGTCCCTGGTCAACATTCCCTGAGAAATATTGTGGATGGTTTAATCAAGGTCTTGTTAAAAGAAAAAAAAAGAGTTTAGAAGAAAACCAATTAAAATGTTAATTAAATATATAAAATATAATACTATAGGACCGAGAAGGCTGTTGCTTTTAAAATAAATCAGATTCAACAGTATTAAAAAAAAATCCACTATGCTTTCAAGAATTTATCCCATATATATATATACTTGTGTGCGTGTGAAATAGCCTACTTACAAAATTAGTGCAGCATCTTTACAGTAGTAAAAGATTGGAAGGAACCTAAAAATTTATCAATAGGTAACTGACTATATAAAATTAATATATCCATTTAATGGAATACTACACGGCTGTTCAAATGGATGAGGCAGCTCTATGGGTATCAATATAGCTCTAAAATATATTATTGAGGGAAAAAAACGAAAGTGCAGAATAGTGTACTTAGTATAATTTATGTACAGAAAGGGGAAGATAAACACATACCCGCATATATACTTGGGTTATGTATTAAATGTTTTTGTATTATAGACAAGGAGACAAAAATGGGCTTTAGGTGGGTAGGAGTTAGGTGAGTAAAACGTTTCTTTTCACTATATAGCCCTCACTCAAGGGAAAAAAAAACAAAACCTCTCGAAGTAAATCTATGCGTTTGTATTTTTTTCTCCCTGGAAGGTTAGGCCCACCCCACCCCCACCTTTTTTAAGCCCAGTGCAGGGCTTAAACTCATGACCGAGATCAAGACCTGAGCTGAGATCGAGTCAGACACTTATCTGAGTCAGCCACCCAGGCGCCCCGCAAAAACCCCTTTTCAAGCATTTATCCATGGGAGCCCCCCCAAAACCCCTCTTTATTCAAGCATTTATCCATGAGAGAAGGAAGGGCCTTTTGGTATTCATTTAATGCCATTTCACTGATTTTCTGACAAGTATCTATTACTTTTATATAAAATATGATTTAACTGGTAGTAGGATTACAGTTTTTACACCCCCTTCTTTATGCTTTCTTACAATTAAAAAAAATATTTTTAAAAATTTTTCTAAAAAAGCTCTTGCTGGCTATTTTTGTTTTTAGTAAACATTACCAGGCTCATGATCTGCAGAGGCCAATTCTCTCCTAAGATTTATTCAGATTGTATCTTTTATGGAAAATTTTTGAATCCAGCTTTATTGCATTAACATGTAATATCTTTTGCCCTGTAATTCACTCATGTGTGATCTCCTCAAGTTCTAATAAAATCCTTAAGAAAGGCCTGGGCTTTTCACAAATTATCACACTTTTTTTTTTTTTTTAAGATTCTATTTATTTGACAGAGAGAGTGCAAGAACAAGCAGGGGGGGCAGGAGAGGGAGAAGCAGGCTCCCCACCAAGCATGGAGCCCAACGCGGGGCTTGATTCCAGGACCCCGGGACCATGACCTGAGCAGAAGGCAGATGCTTAACCGAGCCACCAAGGCGCCCCAAATTATCACAATTCTTAAGGGCACAATTTCCGGGGCGTGGACTGTCCATTAAGAGAGGCATCAATAAAATGCTTTGTTCTCATGGTTAAGGTGACAGAGGTGAATAGCATAAAGAAATGGCATACAGAGGTGATAAGCTTCCCATTGTGAATATTCAAACACAAAGCCATGCTTCAGAAGCAGTTGGTGAGAAACTTGTTTCTACAAGTAATCTACCAGATCTCTCCAAAGCCCTATTACTATTTCATTTGTTTATGTGACCCCTGATTTTAGGGAGTTAATTTACAGAATCAAATAGTAGGCCAGTTTACACAAATGGATGACAAAATAGAGGTGGATACATTATTGAGTTAATTTTGTTTATACATCTTCTATCATGTGTTCTAGCTCTTGTAACTTTTATATGTTCTTCCTTCATATGACATTTAAAAAACGTACACTATTTTGCCTTCATGCTTCCAATTAACTTTTTTTTTTTTTTAAAGATTTTATTTATTTATTTGAGAGAGAGAGCACATGAGAGGGGGTAGGGTCAGAGGGAGAAGGAGACTCCCCGCTGAGCAGGGAGCCCGATGCGGGACTCAATCCTGGGACTCCAGGATCATGACCTGAGCCGAAGGCAGTCGCTTAACCAACTGAGCCACCCAGGCGCCCCAATTAACTGCTCTTTTAAAGACAAGTTTGACTTGTTTTCTTTTCTGGGTTATTTATCAAGTGGAGTGAAAGTAATGATAAAACGGGGCGCCTGGGTGGCTCAGTCGTTAAGCGTCTGCCTTTGGCTCCGGTCATGATCCCAGGGTCCTGGGATCGAGCCCCGCATCAGGCCCCCTGCTCCATGGGAAGCCTGTTCTCCCTCTCCCACTCCCCCTGCTTGTGTTCCTGCTCTCGCTGTGTCTCTGTCAGATAAATAAAATCTTAAAAAAAAAAAAAAGAAAGTAATGATAAAAGAAGCCAACAGGGAGGAGCAAGACTATGTTCCTTCTTCCTCCTCAGCCTGCTGGTCTCCTTCTAGTACCCTCTCTTGGCAGGTTTTAACTCAAGGAGCAGCTGGTAAAGAAATGTTTGCAGAATCCCAGACCCAGTGTCATAAGCAAGTATAGAAGGGTGTGTTTGGAACTGAGAGTAATTTAATAAATGGTACACATTCATGCTTCCTTTATATAAAATTAAAAAAAAAGGATTCATATGAAATTTTGTTTATGCATCTGATTAACAACAGTTCTAAAACCACTTTTCACTCACTGGCTTCTCTTTCTTCTACATCTGAAATATGAAATGATATAGGTAGTTTCATGTTATAAATCCAACTAAGTACTTGAGCACCCATGAAGAGCACTAGATTAGGCGCTGAGAGATTTAGGATATTGAGTGTCAATTATGTACAATGAATTAAGTACAAGAATGAAAAGATAGAGGTCTCCTTATGAATTTTGGAAAAAAAGACTTAATTTTTTTGAACAACACTGTTTCTAGTAATAAGCTTAGATTGAGAACATTCCCACTAGCTTACATTTCTGTGGCATTTACCAGTTATGAAATGTAAATTATTCCTTATCTGCTATAGGTGTACATCAAAGGAAGATTTATTACCTTTTCCTTCCATCACAAAAAATGTTGTAATTTCATCAAATGGCATTAAACTGTTAACAGTATTTCTGTAACCTGTTTAACAGATAATGTTAAAATCACATTATCCACAGAGAATGAACTAACCTTCAAGATTTAAAAAACGTTAAATAAGGGGATGCCCGGCTGGCTCAGTCGGTAGAGCATGAGACTCTTAAAAAACGTTAAGTATTTAATAGCATAATGTAGGTAATGTTTAACAATATATTCTGGAGTAGATTGATTCGTTATCACAAGGTGGATTTTCCTATCCTATTTAAATAGAAGAGAGGGACGCCTGGGTGGTTCAGTCAGTTAAGCCCCTGACACTTGATTTTGGCTCAGGTCATGATCTCAGGGTTGTGAGATGGAGCCCTGTGACGGGCTCTGCACTGGGTGTGGAGCCTGCATCTTGAGATTCTCTCCTTCTCCTTCTGCCCCTCCTCCCTCTCACTCTTTAAAAAAAAAAAAAAAAGATTAAATAGAAGAGAATTATGCTTTACTTTGTAACATTTTCTGTCTTTACTACCTTTCTCTGGTTTAAAAAAATCACAACCCCAAGCTAGGAAACATGCCAAGTTTGTTGTCTGAACAGAAATGAAATGTTAGCTGGAAATCAGAGTCTGAGTCATCTTCATTTGAATATATATTTTATTTAGAATGCAGCACTAACAGCATGATGATAAACTGTCACAAATTTATACCAAGAAGCACACAATTTTTCAAATGTGTTGTTTTTCACAAGTAATTTAAGTATAGCATTATTGTTATTTGGTACTATACTAGAATCAAAGACGACATTTAGATTCTTCAGCTCTGGAGCCTTTAATAACATCAAAATGATTGTCTAGTCAGGCAGAAGAAAGAAATTCAAAAGCAGTTTCTTTTTCTTCTGCCAGTTCCTTTGCAGTTAGATCCATCTTTTCACGTGAGAAATCATTAATAGTGAGACCTTCAACAATCTTCCAGGTCTTATTCTGTTTGAAAATAATTGCAAGTAAAAGATTTACAATTAAACTAGAACTGATCTTCCAGCAAGCAACAATTCAGACTGAACTTAAAGCTATAGGAGTACCTATTTTTGAAGTCTGATTAAAGAAGCAAATCAAAATCCAGATCTTAACAGTAATTCTGATAAAAGTTCAACACCTGAATTTAAAATGCATTGAATCTAGAAAACAATCTTTAAATGATTTAATTAGCAAACATTAAAAAAACCGACTCACTTTAGTATGGCTATAACAAAAGTAAGATATTATATTGGTAGATATCCAATATTAGAGGCATAATAACAAAGTGTCTAGTGGCAAGACTTGAACCTTGCTTTCCAGATTATTTTCAATCTTTTAGTAACCTGTAGTTGTGCTTTGTAGAATTTTAAAGTTGAGAAAAATGTCTAATTTAGTAAAGGAACAACTTTGTAGACTAAATTATACCAGCATTCATAAAAATATGCAACTACTTTCTCAGAAGGGGACAGGGGGAAATAACCCCAAAATACTTTACCTTGATTGTAACAGGGAATGAGTACAGCAAATCATCAGGAACACCATAGGAATTGCCATCGGAGATAATACCCATGGACACAAATTCTCCCTGAAAATAATAATCAACGTTTACATTCTCATGGTGCTTCGGGATTACTTTATGCAACCCAATGACACGTGAATTAACAAAACTAAGCCAGGTGATGCTTTCTGACTACGTGTGGGACTTCAGTACCGTGTAAAGAAGCGTCCCCAGGCACTGGCAGGACAGGGTAACTTTCACGGGTATTCGCTCTCATTCCACTCTTCCAATCCGTGTGAAGTAGGCCGGAGAAACATAATCCTCATTTTATAAATGAGGAAGCTCTGGCCCAATAGAAGTTTTAAGGAAAAAAGTCACATCCACCAGGTGTGCTCGGTGGTTCCCAGTCTTCATCTCACCTAATCCTTAACAACCCTGTGAGGTAAATGCCGTGTAAGAGATAACCAAAGGTTAAGTACCTTTCCCAAGATTATTTGGCTCGTAGGCAGCTGACCTGGGATATAACCCTAACCTGCCCGACTGCAAGGTTGTGTTCTTTTCACATCACAGCATCAGAGGACAAAGATCAACGAGTGGCCCGTGCCAATCCCGGAGCCCTCACCTCTGGGGTTCCAAACCAGATGTCCCTGACGTGGTCACAGATGGCTTTTGCGGCGGACATGGCGCTGGAGAGCTTCCGGGCCTTGATGACAGCAGCACCGCGCTGCTGCACAGTCTGGTTGGGGACAGGCAGAGACAGCATTACTTGATCATAAGAGCACAATTTTCATCGCTTCCAAACTAATCCTGGGGTGAAAGACCACAATCACACTTTAATGTCTTCCCCTCCAAATTCATCCAACTACCCAGTGTGGGCCTTACCAACCTATTTCAGTTAAAAGCACCAGTCTTTTTGAAAAAAAAGAAAACTATAAATCCACATAGAAAGTTTACTACACTCCACACAAAGAAATGAATCTCTTTATGAAGACTGGATGACTAGAGGGAACTCCAGTTTTTCCCACGTTAGCAATCCATCTTGACTGCCGCACAGCATCAGATCAGACTGGTTCACGACTGGCTCTGTATGTAGTCATCATACAGGCCTGCCCTTTCAATCTTTTAGTAACCTGTAGTTGTGCTTCGTAGAAAGCACAACTGCCCTCCTTGAGAACCACGCCACCAAATTGAGAGGCACTTGGAGATTGTCCTGGAGAGATAGTCGGGTCAGCAATGTGGTGTCTCTCTCAAGAGTTCTTTATGCTTGGCTGTTAGGAGAGATTTTTTTCTTTTTTTTTTTAAAGATTTTATTTATTTGACAGAGAGAGACACAGCGAAGAGAGGAAACACAAGCAGGGGGAGTGGGAGAGGGAGAAGCAGGCTTCCGCCGAGCAGGGAGCCTGATGCGGGGCTCGATCCCACGGCCCTGGGACCATGACCTGAGGCGAAGACAGACGCTTAACGACTGAGCCACCCAGGCGCCCCTAGAGAGGTTTTTCTTACGGTGATGAATTCTCCCTTGAGCCAGCTGTCATCTTTCAGAGCATCATAAACACCAACTTCCTTTCCTTGCAGTTTCACCTTGGCATGGCTGACATCTGGATATTGAGTGGAGGAATGGTTTCCCCAGATAATGACATTCTTTACATCATCAGAAGTCACACCAAGTTTAAGAGCAATCTAGTTAAATAGAAAACAAATACCTTACTTAGACAAACGCTTTTTATTTCAAATTGTGCCTGTTTAACAAACATCCTTAAGGCCTCTGAAATTTCAAGAGAACACACAAGAGTTATATTGCTTAGTAATTTCCTAAAGCTTAACAGTGTAAACAAAATGTGAACCTGAAACATTATAGGGTAGAATATTTAAGAGTAGAGAGCATCCTACAGTTAATGATTTAACTTATCAGTATAGGGGGTTTATCAAACACAAAACACTGACATAAAATACAAAGCAAGAGGTTAAGAATATATAAATATGACCTCTGTTTTGTTAATACCTAGGAGATGTCTCCTTAGCACTTCTGAGCAAGGAGGTTAGAATATGGGAATTTCTCCATATTTAGGTGAAATTTTTATTATATACCATATACATAAATTAGCTAATTTTCAAATAATCCTAAATATGAAATTTTGGAGTTGGAAGGGGCTCAGATTACCAAAAGTATGATTGTCTTCAATTTATAGATTAGGAAACCAAAGGAAAGAGCTTAAATATAATACTAAAATGATACCAAATGTAAAAATTTCTAGCTATAGGTTCAAAAAGCACTTTAGAGGGCACCTGGCTGGCTCAGTTGGGGAAGCATGTGACTCTTGATCTGGGGGTCGTGAGTTCGAGCCCCATGTTGGGTGTAGAGATTACTTAAAAATAAATTTAAAAAATGTAAAAAAAACAAACAAAAAAACACTTTAAGATCCTGCAAGCCCTGTAGTCACATGACTATCAAACATATTATGTAGTACACTAGCCACAGAGAGGGTTAGAATGTTATGTTTTGAAAGATTTAAATAAACAAAATAAGTTCACTTATTTTGTTATTCACCTGATAAGGTAATGTGCAAAAAGAAATTATGGTTAGTTGTATGCATAATTTGTTCTTAATTAGGTAGCAGAATTGTGATGAACCAGAAGGAAATGTTTTGGAAAGAATTTTTTATGATTTTATGAGCTGATGTGTTAGGGTATCATTGTGGGTGATTTTTCCTTCTTTCATATTACAGTAAGAATTGGAGAAAAAAATAGTTGTGCCAGAGTTCACTGCGTTTGCATGAAAAAAGCCAGTCTCAAAAGGTCACTTACTTACTACATGATTCTATTTCTGTGACATTCTCAAAATGACAAAATTAACTGAGATGAAGAACAGTTAAGTGGTTTTCAGAGCTTAGGAATAGAGACGGAGTGTGCAACTATAATGAGGCAGCATGAGGAGGATCTCTTATGGGTGATGAAACAGTTCTGTATCTTGACTGTGGTGATTATAGTAATCTAGATATGTGATTAAAGACGTACAAAAAAATGAATGTAAAAACTGCAGAAATCTGAGTGAGTCTATTAAAACTGTTGTGTGTAGTTTAGTCAATTTCCTAGTTTTAAAAATGCTCTATAGTTATGAAAGATGTTACCACTGGGGGAAGTGAGTGATGGGGATGCAGGATTCTCTGTACTATGTTTTAACTTCTTCTGAGTCTATAATTACTCCAAAATAAAAAGTAAAAAACAAAACAGCAAGCAACCAAAAAAGGATACTGATGAAAAAGGCCAATACCTAAAATGTTTGCAGTGACTTGAGTCATCTCTTTACACCAACATATTCAGTCAAGTAAGAATCAAATTGTGTTTACTTTCACTATGACCCTTAAAGTAAGTTGAGACTTGTTTCTTAAATCCTAAAATAGTTAAATGATTTTTAAAAATTCACTTAAAATTCTGTTTTTGACATTTAACATCACTTCTCTGCTAAACCCTGCTTCATCGAGAGTTCTGCAAGTATTAGGGCTATTAAGTACCAATCAATCTTCACAAAGTAGTTGGATAGTTGGTTTCTAGAGAATCCAGCTACTGATCTGCTTAGTGGCTGAGGCACAGTTGGTGAAGCTGTGCAATGAGTACCATTTTCTGTGTGCGCCATGACCTTCAAGGACTTGGGAAGAACTGCCCTTACTTATAGTTAGCTGGAATCATGGAGAAAAAGGAAAATTTACCTGAGGCAAGTAACCCAAGATGTCTATTACCAGGAACTTAGAACCTATAATTTTGCTGAATGGTGAAGACAAACTGCCTCTGGGCCTCTCCTCCCTACAGGAAGCTCCTTACTCCCTTTGTCCTGCTGCCTACTTCCTCTTGTTTGTTTTCTTGAGCTAATCCATTTCTGTCTGGACACCAAAGGCCAAAACTTTGTAGACGTAGTTCCTGAATTTCATTCATATCAGAGCTAGTCTAAATTAACATGTATCCAGGATTGCTACTTCCTTGCTCCCTTGGCCCTTTCATGTCTGCCACACAGATCTGTTAAATAGTTTTGAACTAATTCTCCAGCCCCAGGAATTCCTCCCGCCTCCCCCCACCCCATACCAGGTAACTAATTTTATTGCCAAAATACCCTGTCAGCATTCATACACAGCTCTGGTTTGCAAATACATAGGGGAATTCTGCAGGTGACGAAGACTCACTAGGTAGCTAGGTCTTCGGATTTCCAAAATGAATTATGTAAGACTAGCAACATTCATGTAAGAAACTAGTCTTTGAGTTTGTTATTTTTCTCACTGGATGAACAACTTCTACAGGAGGAAGAAACTGCTTTTTCAAAAACTTCCCAAAAGCTCTCACTGTGCCAGATTGACATACTTGAACATGTGCCAAAAGTTAAAGCCTAACAAGACTGCTTCTTCTCTCTTTCCTCACTCAGACTTTTGCCCCATAGGGAAAACTGTTTCAGGAACAGGGACAAAGTATCACTTAGTAGTACCTCTGGAAGGAGAAATTTTCCAGTGTCTTCCTCCACCAAGGCCTCAGTTGAAAACAGCAAAAATCAAGTTTGTCAGTGGTGTCATTTTACCTCTTTTTCCCTACTGCAGGGAGAGTTACCATCTGGCCATCTAGAAGCTACAAATGTACACCTAAAACCACCTTTTCCTTCAGGACTGTTCTGTAGTACCCAAATCTCTTGCCTCCACTCATTCAAACTAACTCCCATTCCTTCCACCCACTAGACTCTAGCTAAAAAATAAGGAAAAGGACCCAGCTCACAGCCTAAAGCCCTTCAGGAAATACTTGCAATTTAAGCTTGTTATCCAATGACCTTCTAAATTAATGGAATATTCAAGGAGATATATGAGGTGTGGCTCTTCTCAACTCTTAGTTATATCCCTCTTAATAATAACACTACTAATAAAAATCATTACTACCAAGAGCAGCCAATCTTTATTGAGTTTTACTATGTGACAGGTACCATGAAAGAGTTTAACACAGATCTTATTTAATCCACATAACCTCCCTTTGAGGTAGAAAGAATTATTGCCCCACTTTATACCTTGAATATACTTCCTCAAGGTCACAGAGCTAGTAAGTGGACTTAGGTCACATAATCTCATTATGTAAGAACACACCTAAGAGTTTGGGAGTCAGGCAAATCTAGATTTACTAGCTATATGACTATGATCCCAGACCTTTCTGGGCTTCAGGTTTCTTGTGTGTAAAATAAAGATAATAACATATCTCACATGGTTATTAGAAGGATTAAATGATAAGTTACACGTAGAGCATTTAGCTTAGGGTAGAAGCTTAACAAATGTCAATTCTTTTCTCCATTACTGGGTACTCTGAAACTGAAAGATGATCAATTCTCAGTTTAAAGCAGTGGTTTTTCAACTTAGACCTCACACCATCTTTTGATAAAATGTTTTCTTTCTTTTTTTTTTTTAAAGATTTTATTTATTTATTTGACAGAGAGAGAGACAGCGAGAGAGGGAACACAAGCAGGGGGAGTGGGAGAGGGAGAAGCAGGCTTCCCGCGGAGCAGGGAGCCCGATGCAGGGCTCGATCCCAGGACCCTGGGACCATGACCTGAGCCGAAGGCAGAAGCTTAACGACTGAGCCACCCAGGCGCCCCACTGGTAAAATGTTTTCTTAAAACTAAACAAAGTTGTCTTCTTTAGGAAAAGAAAGGACTAAATTCATAGACCTATCTACCAGTGATGACCTGTGGATGAGGAAGTATCGACAGAAAGGTGCTAGGGAAAAGGAAAGAGGTTATGTCTAAGATCCCAGAATTTTGTCATGGCTTTGAAGGGCACCAGGATCATCTAGACCCAAGAAAGCCTAGGAAACCAGCACAGATGATTGGTGGTGGCGTCTCTTTTTTTTTTTTTTTTTAAAGATTTTATGTATTTATTCATAAGAGACAGAGAGAGAGAGAGGCAGAGGGAGAAGCAGGCTCCCTGCTGAGCAGAGAGCCCGATGCGGGACTCAATCCCAGGACCCTGGGATCATGACCTGAGCCAAAGGCAGACGCTTAACCATCTGAGCCACCCAGGTGGCGTCTCATTGTTCAAAAAGCTACTGTTAATACCCTGGTCACTGAACCCTTGGCACATTTATCTAAAACTCCAACAGGTAAAGAAACTTGAGAACAATTAAAATTTAGTTGCTAAGTAGTGAAAAGTAGAAAGTTTTATGGAAACATGTAGAATATTAAAAAGATGTAAAAATAAAATTAAATATAAAATTAAACGTTAAAAAATCTGAATCTGACGGCTTAGCTAAGGGGAAAAACGAAGCAGAACCACACAAAACACAAAAAACTCAAATCTCTCTTTTTATAATGTTCTATATATCTGGCACAAATAAACTATGTATTGTCCTGCTAATTATACTAATAACTGATTTTTTTTTTTTTTAAGTAGGCTCTACACCCAGCATGGAGCCCAAGGCAGGGCTTAAACTCATGACCCTGAGATCAAAACCTGAGCTAAAATCAAGAGTTGGACACTTGAATGACTGAGCCACCCAGGCACCCCAATGACTGGTTTTTTAACCCCTGAAGTAAGAGGACATTAGGGACAGTATTTTGGCATAGTTAGCAAATGAACTATAGTTGAGAAGACTAAGTTCAAGTTTAGCCTCCTTAAGAGACTCCATTTAAAGACTCCCTAACAAATTAGAATGGCTTCCTACTAAAGAAAACAAAAAAAAGTAAGATTCAGCTACTTCAAAAGTGAGAGAAAAAGGTTTTAAAGTTGAACAGTCAATATTTTAAAATATACCTGAGCTTTAGCTCGGTTGTGATCCAAACGAGTCAAGCAACTGAAGTTCTCCTTGGGGATGGACGGGGCCGACTTGGCGGCAGTCAGGCAGTTGGTATTGGCTGGGTTTCCCACCACGATGACCTAGGATACACGGGAGGCACAGCAAAGTTACACACCATATACTGATGAACTAAACTATCCTAGAATATGGCTGATAAATGTGTAACATGTAGCCTATGTGTCAAGTTTGTATGAGCTAAGTATGTATAGTTACCACTGTAGTTTCTATAGTATTTCGCCCCCCCACCGCCCCATTGTTAGTGTCTGGTGTGATTACTGAAAAAATGTCTTTAATAAAGCCACCAACATGTATACAAGTTGCTCTCCAGGTGGCAGCATCCAAGACCAAAGGTACATGTCTTTCTATTTTGTGTTGTGACAAAACAGAGACAGAGCATTTATCTACTTACCACACACACACAAACAAGTAATCTAAGGCTCTGAGAGAGCAATTCATTCATAAAATTTTCCTTCTTATAAAAGTAGTCCAAGAAAGAAATTCTACTTGAGCAGTTTAACTTTAGGACAATGATTTATCTTTATTAATTACAAGAGTTTTTTAATCTTTCCTAATCCTAAGAATTAACTGGGATTTGCTAAAATACAGATTACCAGGTCCCATCCACTCTATACCTGTTCAATCAATCCTTAGCAGAAAGCACTTCAGGCTACTTTTTTTTTTTTTAATTGGGGAGGTACAGGATATACTGCATTTTAATATAGTATAGGCAAATGTACACATGTACTTTATCTTTTAAGTTTTAAATTCTTTAATAAAACTATGAACTTACTGGGAAATACGTCAAACTTACTAAAAAGCTGCAAGCCGTATTACAAAGACTACCTCCCACATCCTCTTTACCCAGATTCCCTAATTTTTTCCATTTCTCTCCCTCTCTCTACACACACACACTATACCCTTAGTCTTTCTTTTTGGCCCATTTGAGAGCAAGCTGAAGATATGATACTCCAATGCCCCTAAGTACTCCGGTGTCAGTATGTATTTTCCCAAAAAGGACACTTGGCTGAGGGGTGATAATAGTGCAAGCAGCCTGGAGCAGTCCAAACAACACTGTTATGTTTTATTAAGGAACCCCTGGATTTCTACTCATTTCTACTATTTTCTGTTAACGATTACAGAAAATAAAAATAATCTATTCAAAATGAATTCTACAGAAGCAAAAATTCAGATATGTATAAAATATTATAATAGAACATTGTAACTGGCAACTTTAAAACCTTAAAAGATTTTCTTTTACCTTGGTTTAAAGTCAGGATTGGGAAGAACAAATCTATCAAAATCAGTAAAACCTCTAACCAGCCAAGTCTTTTTGCTTACTTATTTGGTAAAAGGAGGCCTTATGCTAATATTAAGGCAAATTTAGAAACTAAAGTAACTTGCACACAGAGACAGAAGAGGAAGTTATACCAATGCAACTCCTCAAGAGACAAGTGTATCAAAATCTCTCTGGATTGAGAAAATCTGAATATTTCAGAAGCTACCATCTCTCACTGCTGAGAATGCAGCTTACAGCCTTCTCTCTCTACTATCACACACACAAATCCAAAGTCTGAACAAATATTCCCACCAGAAGGCTCTGTGCCTTCTCTATAGGTCTGTAAATTCATATTAAATTTCCATATCACAGTAATGGGCAAAATATTTTTGAGCACCTCTAAATAAAGATTTCTATGTTATATGAAAAAGAGAAAAAAACTCAAAACAATGAATCATGGAATACTATATCAAAAACTAATGATGTGGGGCGCCTGGGTGGCTCAGTCGTTAAGCGTCTGCCTTTGGCTCAGGTCATGATCCCAGGGTCCTGGGATCGAGCCCCGCATCGGGCTCCCTGCTCGGCCAGGAGCCTGCTTCTCCCTCTCCCACTCCCCCTGCTTGTGTTCCCTCTCTAGCTGTCTCTCTCTCTGTCAAATAAATAAAATAAAATCTTTAAAAAAAAAAAAAACAACTAATGATGTAATGTATGGTGAAGAACATAATATAATAAACAAAACAAAAAACAAAAAAAACTCAGAAAAGGAGAGCTTATCAAGCAAAACTCTATCTGTATTTACTGACCACTGCACAAAACTGGGGGGAAAAAAAAGGCAAATAATTTTGTCTTTACTTCAATGCTAAAAGAAGTAGTTTCAAATGCTGATAATGAAAACCCCATAAAATACCGTACTGGTCACCTTAACTGACTTCTTGGCATACTTCTCCAAGGCTGCACCCTGGCATTTGAAGATTTTCACATTTGCTTTGAGTAAATCTTTCCTCTCCATGCCATCCCTTCTTGGCATGGAGCCCACAAGAATGGCCACATCCAGGTCTTTGAAGGCAATGTCTTCTTTATCAGTTGCTATGACATCTGTGAACACGGCAATAAATATGCAGAGTTACTGAAACACCAAAGTCTGAGGTTTTCTTTTTCACACTGAATCTACGCAGTAATTCTTTCACTTTGTAGCAAATGTTTACTTTCACATATCACAATGATAAAAAGCTTCAGGGGTCTAAGAAAAGAAAAATTATATAATCAACAAACATAGTATTAGCAGAAATGTAAATTACATTTATTTTGCTTTTCCTATCTCAGTAATTATTTCAAGTTTGAAAACTCTACAGCTTTTCGTTTTATGATCAGATATGATGCAAAGTACAATATGATAACTTTCAACTCTGTGCAACATTTGTTGGATTAATTAATAATACTCTGCCACAGATAACATGAAAGAGAAACTAATTTACCTAACCTTTAAAAGTTGTAATTACTTTAAAGTCTAAGATATCAATCACAAATTCAAAATAATGTTTATTGAGGTGTTTCGTGCCAGGAATAACACTACGAATTTTGTTGTATCAAATTTAATCTTAATATTTCATCCATGAAGACAAAGAAGTTTAAGGGGATTAATTTGCCATCAAAAAGCAGTGAACCTGTAATTCCAGCCCAGGCTGGTCGAGGTCAACCACTCTTCCGCTGTGCTAGTCCAATAAACACATACCACTTACTCTTTGATTAAAGAACATATATCACCACTCTCCTTTATTGACAGTATTAAAAAGGCCATGACCAGTGCTACAGACTGAATGTTTCTGTCCCTCACAAAATTCATGTTGAAACCTAATCCCCAATGTGATGGTATTAAAAGGTAGGGCCTGTGGAAGATGATTAGGTTATAAGGGTAGAGACCTCATGAATGGGATTAATGCCCTTATAAAAGAGGCCTCAGAGAGCTGCTTCACCCCTTCCGCCTTGAGGACACAGGAAGAAGACGGAACCAGGAAATGGCCTCTCACCAGAATGGGACCATGCTGGTACCTTAATCTTGGATTTCCCAACTTCCAGAACTATGAGAATTAAATTTTTGTGTTTATAAGCCACTCAGTCTATGATATTTTTGTTATAGTAGCCCAAATGGACTAAGACAAGCAGGATTCAGCATTGTCATTGATAAATTTTTAGGGGAGTCAACTTGTGTCACAGTAAGGCTGCTGTAGAGCCCCCAACAGGTATACAAAGAAACACCAGTTGGTGAGGGGAATGTTCTTCCCAGCCATGCATCCTTATTTGCAGAATCTTCCCTCCCTGTCATATTCACAGCTGACCAAGGACAAGCTGACTATAACCTGGACCCATTAGAGAGAGCAGAACTCAGCAGAGAAAGGAATAAAAATGGGACAATGCAACAAAGTTGATTTGGAAATACAGAGTGAGTTGTGTGTCAACTATACTTCAGTTTAAAAAAAGAGAGGGTGAGGAAAGGGAGCCAGCAGAACAGCTTGGCAGGGCAATGCACTCTCTTATATAACTATGCAACCACATGATTCAGACAACAGAGTACCCCTAGTAAATGTTTATTGAATGGATGTATGAATTCTGAGCATGGTTTTTCTTTCTTTTTTTTTTTTTTAAGATTTATTCACCTATTATTTTAAAGAGAGAGAAAGCGAGTGTGCACGTGTGTGCACACACACAAACACCCCCCCCCCCCACATGCAATATGTTGGGGGAGGACAGAGGGAGAGGGAGAGAGTATCTCAAGCAGACTCCCCGCTGATCATGGAACCTGATGCAGAGCTCGAGACCATGACCCAAGTCGAAACCAAGAAGAGCTGGACACTTAACCCACTGTGTCACCCAGGCGCCCCTCTGAGCGTGGTTTCCATTGGGTGTATATATATTTTGCTCTGTGCAAACTCAGCAGAGTATTATTAATTAATCCTTACTAAAAGAAATGATCATAACGAAGGTATACCTAAAGAAAAATATTCAAATTAGTTTACAAGTTGACTTAACATTTTAATGAAACCCTCAATCAAATTTAAGACTTCTGTCTTACATTTGTGTCATAGTTCAATGATTCTTAAAGGCTCTTAGCAGAACTCTCACGGGCTTTTTCAAATGATGCAGCATACGATTAGGACAATTTATGCTGTTTCTCAATCTGATGACCAGCTGTGGGTTAGGACTACATGTGAGGGACCAAATAATTTCCAGCCTCAGGGCAACATATGGCTCTGGAAGACATCATTTAGAGCTGCACAATTTAGGCACTACTATTACTTTTTAAATAGATTTTAAATAACAACACAATGTAGACAATCCAGGTGTATAACCCTTGTGCAATATTATGCTTAATTAGTAAGGTAAATTATGTATAAGCATGTTGGAAAAAAAGCATAGTCTTTTAACTGACATTGGTTACTTCTTGCTTTTACCCTTATTTATTCTTGGTATACACTTTACCAAATAGTTATAGTTCAAAAAACAAACAAAAAATACTTTTATGAAATAGTTTCTAATTGAAAGGCTAGTTAAAAATCTAAACCTATTTTTTGAAAGACATAAAATACTATAAAATCCTTTTATCCTCCACCCCCCCAACTCACCTTTCAGGAGAGGAAGGGCACAGTCTTGCAGTTCCATTAGGACACCATCTAGGACACCCATCATGGGAGTGATATCCAACAGCACAAGAATTACTGGCTGCCAAATAAACAGCAAAGACAGCATCTGTCAGTGTAGGTTAGGTCATTTAGTCACAAAAAAGTCCTCCTGTAAAGTTTTTGCTTATTTGGTGTGTGTGTGTATATATATATATGTATAATTACCATTAATTAGTTATAATTATTTTAGGAGGTTCAGGTATCTAACATCATGCCACTTTCAGAAAAAGGAATGCTATAAAACCAGCAATAGTTTGCTAACAGACAAAGTAAGAGGAATCATCATTACTGACTTTTAAAGGAGTATACATGGAAAAAATATTAAATTGAAGTGACATGCCATAGCTTACTTTTTTTTTTTAAAGATTTATTTACTTGAGAGAGTGCGTGTGTGTGCGCACCCGCACTGAGGGAGAGGGGCAGCGGGAGGGAGAAGGAGAGAATCTCAAGTAGACTCCTCTCGGAGTGCAGAGCCGGACGTGGAGCTCGATCTCATGACCCTGAGATCACGACCTGAGCTGAAACCAAGAGTCAGATGCTCAATGAACTGCACCACCCAGGTGCAGTTGCCATAGTTTACTCTTATTGTTCACAGCTCTGTATCTAATTTTAGCTCATGGAAAGCTAAATATTATCTGGCATGAAGGAAGAACGTGATTATCTATGGGTGAAGAGAAGGAATAAATGAATACTTTAGAAAGGATTTTAGTGGAATAGGGGAATAAGAATAGGGGGTGCCTCTTTAAAGATTTTTATTTATTTACTGAGAGAGATAATGACAGAGAGAGAGCATGAGAGGGGGTAGAGTCAGAGGGAGAAGCAGACTCCCCGCTGAGCAGGGAGCCCCATGCAGGACTCGATCCCGGGACTCCAGGATCATGACCTGAGCTGAAGGCAGTCCCTTAAACAACTGAGCCACCCAGGCGCCCAGGGGTGCCTCTTTAAACTGGAAAGCAGATCTGCCTGTCTGACTATTTTGGGTTCTAAAGACCATTTATCAACAACGAAGTACTAATTCAGCAACTTTCTCTCCCACATGACTCTCCTTAATAGTTACTGTTACTAGTGAAAACCTTCCACTGACTGATACCTGCTGGCTGTACCAAGTCAGCTAATAAAGTATGCGGAATAGGTGATTTGCAAAGCATTTTCAATGGCTGGAGGGGTACATATAAATAAGATACCAGCTTACATTTATAGCAGTGTGCCCAGTACATTTATTGGGATAACCCATTCCTTTATCATTAAAAATAAATCTTTGAAACTAATTACAGGGTTTACTGACAATATTCTTATTTTGACTTGAGGTACACAGAGAGTTCCCCTACCTGGTCTTTACCAAAGACAGATCCATTTCCAATACTGTACAGCAGTGAATATGCAATCTGACCAGCCGCTCCAGTCACAAGGACTCTGATTGGTTCAGACTGTAATGAAAGAGACCCATTAATTAACATCTGATTTAAAAATGCTATTTTACCCTAAAGACATTCAGAGTTTTCTCTATAATAAGACAACCACGTACTTTAAAAGTTAATGTAAAATTTTAAAGTCTCTTCCCAGTAAATATTGTCCCAGTAAATATAGCATGCACAAATCAGCTGAGCAACTTCTGGAACATGTGTCCTTTGGCTAGCTATTTATGCGGTGTTACTTAACTCTCACTGTTATCCTGGATTTACTTACAAAATCTTATCCATCTCTTTAAGGCTGTTTTGCCACTGAAATAGGCCTAACAATGTTGATGTGCCTTATATGGTGATACAAACCCTGGCAGCGACTGGAACCTTATAAATCCTCTTATGCAAATCCCCCCACGCCCCATCTGCTAGAATAGGGATCCTTCACGCCAGGAAGGGGAGTGACAGTGGTTAAAATTTTCCACTTACAGTAAGTCAGAAAGTTTTAATAAAACTACTAATCATGATTCAATTTGACTACTTGAAGGAGGAAAAATAAGTCTTTATTTTTTATTTAAGGAGAAAGAAAAGCAAGAGAATACTGGATTACAATAAATTTTAGTATTAAATAACTACATCAAAATATAGTGACAGCTGACAACCTGATTCCAAGGGAAAATTAATTTTAAAAGAGAGGAGGAAGAAGTACAAAGAGGATAATAGTTATAATAGAAGTCGCCTTACAGACCTCAAGAGACCCTAAACAAAATACAGGCATATGTAAAAAAATAGTAACCAATATTCAAAGTGATGATCCCGAGTCACTAAAAAAAAGAAGCTCAGAGAATTAAATAGAAATATTTCTATTAAAAAGAACTGAACAAAAATGTTTGGAAACTTAACGGATATATTAGATGTACAAATTTGATCAAGGTGAACTGTTCCTTTTCTTGAGAATACTGTGTAAACAGACTTTCACTGAGTCACCTCTATTGTTACCTGCATGAGAGAAGTGGTCCACTGAAATGAATCTTTATATTTAGAATTCCCTCTTCCAGGTGAGTCATGTCTTTGGGGTAGAAGGAGACTATGTCCTCTGACCTTCTAATCCTAACCTCTGAAGGTCAGCAGCATTTAGCAATTTGACACCCAGAGAAATCAAAGGAAAAAAAAATCTCAGGAAAGAAGTGTCAACTGCTTGTAGAGATATGAATCTGTACGTAGCAGACTATATGTGCATTTCTTCCTCACAGGTGTGACCAGGATGTAAGTGCAAAAAAGGAGAAAACTATGGAGAGTTAACTCCCTGACCTTCTAAGTCTCTTCCCCATTTTCTTCACCAACTTTTCCCCTAGGCCTTCATACCCCTACAAAGACAAAATATGGTAATTCCCCAAATAAACTTTTTTTTTTTTTTTACAATACATTACGTTTCCAACAGACTTTAGGTTTATAAAGAACGCTAAAAGTTATCATATATGGTTATTTTTTTTATCATATGGCCTTTATATGTTTTTAATTCTGTCATTTTTCCCTATTCCCTTGAAGTAGAGAGGTGAGGGAATAGAGGAAGGGAATAGAGGAAGAAATTACTCCTCCTTTCGCTTTAGAATGCAAGCTCCTTAAGGACAGGGGCTTTGTCTGTTTTATTTACTGTTGTATTCCAACTGCCTACAACAATGCCTGGCACGTAGTTGGAGCTCAAATACTTGAAGGAATAGCTGGATCTTGTACAATTACTATCCCGAACTTGGAAATGTAAAAGAATTGTTTGGAAGCAAACCTAACATGCTTCAAAAAACTGTTTAAGATATTTTATTCATATATACTTGCATTGAGAGGGTTGGAAACTTAGTGACCACAATAATTCCAGCTATAATTAGCAAAATTATGTCACCAGTTCTAATGATATAGTTTTATAAATCAACTAATGAACTGTTATTTCACTTCATTCATTAAATACACTACTGAATCTCTATTATGTACCTGGTACTATTTTAGGCCAGAGAATCCATTGGTGAACCATATGCAGGAAACAAGAGGATAACCCAATTTTCTAAAACAGGGGGCTAGAGAGGTGGCAGAGTGTGGTAAAGACATAGCCTCTAAAGCCAGATGTTCTGGGTTCAAACTTAGACTTACAACTCATCAGCTGTATGTTTAAGTTACTTAACCTCTGTATTCAGTTTCCCCACAGTAAAGTGGAGATAATGATAGCAGCTACCTAACAAATAAGGTAGTTGTATGGATTCAGAGTTAACATACAAAGCATTAAGAACAGTATGTAGCAAATACTATAATTCTAGGTCTCTGTCACCATAAAATTTTCCTCTAAGGATTCTTACACCTTGTGGTGTTCTACTTACACGTCTGTTACTCTCTACTAGACTGTGAACCACCACCCCCTTGCTGTGAGAGCAGTCTGCCCTTGACTCAAATTTGTACTCCCATACAGTGTTCAACAAGTATTTGTTGAATTAATAAAAGAGTTAAGAAAAATATAAACATATGCTACTTCAATGTAAAGCAGGCCAGGATAAGAAATAAAGGGGAAAGTGAGTATCACTATCTGTAAAGCTTACAGGTAGATGGTTAGAACACAACAGTCAATCTTAGGCATTAATTTTAGCTGCTAAAAAACATGCTCCCAGTATCACAGTCCTTAGTGAAGTGGTTGTGGCCACTAATGAACAGCTGCTAATTCCATCTCAGCAGTTCCCTTCTTCTATGTCTATGAACAAATTATTTTCACAGATAAGTAATTCTATCTTATTAAGAGTAATATGAAGCCTAGTAAATGCCTGAATGTTTGATTATGAAATGGGAAAGGATATGTGTATTTGGTTCTTTTTGCTCTTTGCAACATTGCAGTAGAAAATCAGGAGGGTGGGAGATTCCTGCTGACTTTCTACAATGTTACAGTGTGAAGACAGGTTACTATTCTTCGCTTAGATATCTGGGCAGTCTGCCAAGATCCAAAGCGGGAATGTCTCTGCTCTTGGCAGGGCTCTAATGACCTTCCTGCAGATTCAGACTGCCTTGCGCATGTGCTCAAGTCTCAGTTGTAAAGCTTGAATGTAAGTGTTCTTTCTGTTATTCTACAGAAAAACCCATGTATTCCTTTTTTACTTTCTAATTTACACATATTTCTGTAATATAAAAAACAAACTATCATTCAGATTTCTTCATACAGTTAATCCTTGCTGTCCCTCCCTATTCCTTCTTTTAAAAAAATTGCTTTGAACAGCTTACAAAAGATGGCTCTTTTTAAACTCAGTGATTGTTCACATGGTCTCCTGAGGAGGCAAGGAGATTCTGAGTCACCTGAGAGGGCTGTCAGTTTCAGTAAACTGACAGGAGTGTTCTTTCTTAGGGACATCTCTGTGTTATCTGGTGCCCAAGGGACCTTCCAGGGGTGAGGCCTGTCTTTATCTACTGCATTGCAAAACAACATAAGAATGGGGGCCCAGGATTCTTCCTGTGACCTTGGAAAAATCATTTAACCTCACCAGGCTACCTTTTAAAATTAGAGTAAATAATCTCCAAATTCCCTTCTAAGTCTAGAATTCCAATATTCTGAATTGCAGGGGAATAAAGCTATCAGGTAATATAAATGCTGATAAAATACTTTAGTTTGTATTTGCAATTTGTATGTTCCTCCAGAACCTCAGCTACTGAAAAGAAATTTTCAAAATGACTTGGTAATTGTATGGCACAATATGGTATGATGGAAAGAGCTGTAAGGCTCCTGGGAGCAAACTGTTGTATGACCTTGAGCAAATCATTCTCTTTGGGTCTCAATAAACTCAATTTTAAGATCTGAAGTGGGGGGAGATTTATCAAAATGATCTTTAAAGGTCCCATCCAGTTCTAAAATTATAAAGTCTCAGGTTCTCTGTTACTTCCGCATTCTTGCTAAGATTATTAAGTCAGAGACCACTGAAGCCATCATTTAAATGACTAAATTATAAGTAGGAAACTGAGGTTTAAGATTTACTGAGAATTAGTAGGTGTCCCCACTGGACCCTTATAAAGGCAGAAGCAGTAATCCCCTTGCCTTAAAAATATGTCTTTTCAGGTTCTGGAAAATTTCCAATTCATTCAAATATTGCCCTATAGTTCCCACCTATTTCAGTATTTTGAGATAACGGAGGAAGAATAACTTCAACTATAAATACAAGTACTGGAAAAATTTGATGTCAAGTGTCACCTTCAAACATCACGCAGATTATTCATACGTCAGAGTTCCCTCACCCCCCCCCCTCTCTTTCAGCAGAGACAAGATATGGTGATCTAGGTATCCAGACCTTCACAAGATGGTTACATTGTGTAACATTACAAGTAGTGGCTCTAGAATTCATAATCTACAGAGCAGCAAAGAGTATCTACACTAGATTTTGCCTAGTGATGCCATAACTGCAACACGTCCTGTCATTACAAAAGGAGATCAATGAACAGGTTTTAAATAACATTTTGTGAAATTAGATATGGCGGAAACACGTCTCTCGAAAACGTCGATCGTTATCTGGAGTACCTGGTAAGCACGATCTTTACAACTGAGGGCCTTCTGCTTTCAAGGGCTTTGTGACAAAAGCCCTTAAAAACACTGTTGGCTCAATAAAAAAAAGGGGGGGGGGTTAGGAACCAAACACCCCCGCCTTCCATATCAAACCTTAGCATCCTTATCAAACCCTATATCGTGCTTTGGAGAAAACCCGCAGCTTATTCTGTACCCACGCCATGCAGCAGGACTGAGATCAAGCCTCTCCAAGGACAAATTTCTCCAGAGTCCTTGTAAGAGCTCCCCAGGTGGAAACCGACCCCTTCCCAATTACTGGGTCACTGCGACAGTCCCCAAAAGATGAGTCGGGTTTTTCCAAAGGGCTGGAAAGACAGTGCCTTGCACAGCCGTCCCCCGCCCCGAAAGTCCTTCAAATGCAAGAAACCCCACACATGGGCGCGAAGGTCGGGGGTCGGCAGGATCCAGGGGCCAACACTCACCATGATTAGGAAGTGCGCGAACAATTTCAGCACCTGCAAAACGAGCCTCAAGGAATCGGGTCACCTCTACCGCGGAACTGACTTGGGGAGGGCAAGCGATGTTAGAAAGAAAATGCTCATCTCCCAACCGCAGCGCCCTCTGGGAACTGTAGTTTATGGTGGCCGGATTCTGGCGCACTCTCCAACGCATTTCCTTCAAGTGTTGAACTACACTTCCCGAGGTCAGAGGGTCTGCTCACGCCCTTCTCCCTGCGCTCTTCGCCATTGCAAAGTAGTCCCTGAGGGCGGGCCGCTGTGATTGGAGGACAGCGATGAGCAGAAGATTTGTGCTTAAGAGGAAAGACCCGCCTGTTGGCGCCTAGTAATTGGTGGGAGGGGAGGCATGTGGAACTCGAGGGAGGAGATACAGACCCTTTAGCTACATCACCCACTCGCGCGCAAGTGAGACTTATCTTACCCCAAGGGTAAACGTGGGAGGTAAAGAGACCTTCCGCTGCGTAGAAGCGGCTCGACCCGGAAACAAAGTCTTTTTAAAAAACTATTCACACTCTGGAGGGGCGGGCGGAATTGACGTGTCGCGAAGACTGGAAGGCTTCGCAAGTTGCTAAGCGACAAGGCTGGAGAGCGAGCGCACGCCCGAGCCGCTGGGGAGTTACCTGAAGGATTTGTGGCTGTTGCAGCTCCTAGACAGAAGAGACCGAGCGAGCGCGCCGCGGCCTGCCGGGTCCTCCTTCCCTAGTTGCCAGGGGGGACCCTCCGCTCTGGGTAGTGTCCGGTGACGAGCTGAGCAGCTTGCGGGGACGCCCCTCTGAGGCGGCCACGGGCCGCGCGTCTTCCCCACTCCAAGAGGCAGGTGAGCCCGGGCCCGAGGGCAAGGGTTTTTCTGTTAACCTTAGGGTCCGGAATGCGGTTGTGCGCCATCCGGCGTTGCTTTTATCTACCCGGGTGCTGCTGACCTACTGGGTGGGTGCCCGCAGCCTCGCCGGTCCCTACTCAGCGCTGTTAGGGCAATAGCATTCTGAGGGTGTAGTGCCCTGAAGTTCTCGCGCCCTCCCTTCTGTAAGATGCAGCTCTTTCAGAGTTAAATAAAAAATAGTGAGCGCTTGCCTTGTGGGAAATTAAATGAGCCCTTCCCTTCCTGAAGCTCACAGTTCACGGATCTAACTTTTTCTTAAGACCTCCGTGAATGTTGACAGTTTTGCCCATTCGTTTTTGGAAACTGTCTGCTGTATAAACCATCTTGACCTTTAAATTATGCCAAACCTGCATTTCTAAGTAAAGTGTGGCCGCTGTATGGGAGACACTGGTTGTTTCAGGCAGAATCTCAACTGGTAAAACAAGAGGTTTTTATTTAAAATTAATGCTGCCCAAGAGAGTTGTAGTGCTCCTTGAAACCTTGTTTGATGTGGATATTGAAAGGAAGATGTGGTGTTCTGGAATAGCATATCTGTAAAGAAAATGAGTGCAGTATCTATATTAGATAACATTGCTGTAACTTCTAGTTTTTCTCTATCACTGGTAATTGAACGCCAAGTGGCATCGTTCAGTTTTACTCTGTTGAGGTAGACTCTTTTGGAGGGTTTGCTATTATGGGAAAGAATATAACACCTTTCCAATTTGTTTTATCAATAGCATTTATCATAACTGAATGATTCTGTCTTCCTTGAATCACTTTATTCACTTGTTAATCATATACTTTTCTGGTTTTCCTCTTACGTCGCTGGTTGCCCCTTTCAGTTCCTTGAACGTTCTTTTTTACCTCTGACTTCTTAACATTGGAATGCCTTTGTCCTTCGGTCTACACTTAATCCCTAAGTGATATAAGTAACGAGTTGCATGTTACAAATGTCAAATGCATGATTACGTCTATGTCAGAAAACTCCCAAATTTGTGTCTTGTCCTGAATTCCAGATTCTGTGTCAAACTACTTCTTTGTTATTTCCCCATGATTTTCTAAATGCATCATTTTCACTATTTTACAGTGTTTTCTACTGAACAATCATATATGGAGGTAAAACACCACACCCTTTGATACAGGTAAAATGACCTGGAATTTCTCCAGTTCTAAGATGTTTGTTGTGGATGGGATTATGAGATTTCAAATGGTAGAGTAGTAAAGAGCTGCGAGTAGTTAGGTGAAGACCGGCTTGATAAATTGGCTAGGAAAATGTAGGGCAAGGGCCTTAGGATGTGGCACCCTATTAGGCTGTGGGAAATTAGAGATTAAAATGACACAATTGCTGCATTTTTAGAGCCCTCATAATAGCAGGGAATACAACTATGTAAACCCGTAATGATAACATGGTATGACCTGGTTGGTAGTAATAAAGACTTAGTAACTCTGGGGTGCCAGGACTTTTCAAAGGAGGTGCTGCCTTGAATGAATGAAGACAAATGGATGTTTTTGCCAGGCAGCTAAGGTAGGAGGTAGAACCACATTTGCAGTGTTGTAGTAGGGTTTTGGGTTGGCAGTAAGACAATTTGCAACCATACATGCTTTAAGTTCCTGATTTTTTTTTTAAACTAAAACTCTAGAATTATATTACTCAAGACTGTAGCTATGAATCATGTGGCTATTAAATTTAAATTAATTAAAATTAAATAAAATTAAAAATCCAGTTCCTCAGTCACACTACCTATATTTCAGGTGTTCAGTAACCACATGGGACAGAATATCAAACATTTTCATTATCACAGAAAGTTCTTTTGCACAGCTGCTAGAACTTAGTGGAAGCAAGGCATCACCCAGAGCAGGCACAGCTGCCACATATCTTTGTGGGGGCGTTTCTTTTTCCCCGGGTGTACAATGGAGTGCATAGCTGTTTGTGATACTGACTACACAGGTAGAGTACAGTCAGAGGCAAGAAAAAAACCCAATTCTAGTCTTGACCATCGCCTTTGTATTTTGGAAGAACTTACTTTAACAGTCTTGGTGTGCCAATTTGAACGAATGTTTCCAAACATTGCATTATCCTGGATCTTGAGCCAGACTTTGCATCAGTGAGCCCAGAAAGGGTTGAGAAAGCAGAGGTCATTGCCTGGGTGATACCACACAACATCTGTCTGCTGCTCTCTACTGTTTTGGAATACCTTTGTTCCTGCCACATTTAAATTGATGGAAGAGCATATAACACATGTAGAAGCTTGAAATAGAATGGCAGTTGAGGACCTTACCAGTAATGGGGATTAGGAGGGAAAGGAGCCTCACTGGGGTATCTGTATACTTTAATGTGTACAACAAGTCCATGTTCTTATGTGCTTCTAATGAATTGTCATATGTTGTGTTTGGATATATTTGTTTTCTTTATCTCTTTTATGAGTTCTTCCTTTTAAATATCTAGCTGGTTTTATAATTTTTAATATTTTCAGTTTGGATGAAACAAACATGCTTTTTGTAAATCAAATTTCACCACAGTTGTCATTTCTAAGGAAGGGGAAAAAAGAGAGATATAATTGGACACTGGCCTAAGTGTGCTTTAAATATATGGGTGGGTGGAGAAAATATTGGGTATTCATTTTATTATTTGTTCAACTGTACTCAACCACCCAGTTTAACAAAGAATATTACCAGTCCCTTCCCAGAGATCTTACGTTGACACACATGCACATACACTTACTCTTGTGTGTATAGATACATTTTTTTAATTATAAAAAAGTCACATGAGTTGTTAAATAATAAAAAAATCAACTAATGCTTTTTCTTATCCCCTACTAACTAGATATTATGGGAACTTGTTTTATGTTACTGCTGATGGCTTTTAAATGTAAAAAAATACAGGTGTATAAGTGCAGACATATCTACATTTTGTCATAAATATGTCCAAAGACATAAAATTATGCCCATGTTTGAAGAAATTAAGATACAAAAAGGATGCAGTGGATCAATTTATGGCTCATAAGAGGTGAGGAAGAGTGGGAAGAGCTAGACCTTGGACAGTAGGTAGAAGTATGGGCAGAGCAGGGACAGGAGAGTAGGCCAAAAAGAAAGCAATTGAATGTGAAGAATTAATACTGAAGTGAAAGGGAGGAAAAAAAATCTCACCAAGCACACTCATTTGCGTTTTACTACACGTTAGCCAACCTACTTGCTGTTGCTAAAACATGTCCTTTGATTTTATGCCTCCATATTTTATATGTGCTTTTTCCTTAACTGGAGTCTTATCCTCTGTTTCTGCCTGTTAAAAAATCCATTCCACCAGGTTCTTTATAAATGCTTTGGCCATTATGAAGCCTTTCTTCCCCCCACCCCCCTTTTTTAAAAAGTATTACAGAAAATTTAAAACATAAACAAATGAAGAGATAGTGGTATAATTTTCTCAGTCCATCATCCAGCTTTAACAATTATTAGCAGTTTATCAATCTTTTAAAATATGCAAGCAGCCAAGGTCCAGTCAGCAGGGAAGGCCAAGCAAATCTGGGGAAGCGCCTAAACTGGGTCTGTCAGACCTTTATATAGACAACTGCAGAAGCCACAATCCAATAAGGGCAGGGCAGCTAAGGGCTCAGATCCTTCAGGAATGAAGGCTCTGGTTACACCAATAGGCAAACAAACAATACAGATGAGCCAAAATGCTGGCTAAAAGTGAGGGAAATTGGTGATGAAGGAAGGAGATATATATCCAAAATGGCTGTGAAAATTAATATAGGGCAACATCGGTTAAGTGGAATCAGGAGGATAGAAGGGGAGGCTAGACGGGGTAACCATACCACTCAACATCAATTACAGGAAGAATTGTCAGTTATAGACCCCTGCAGAGAATCATCAAAAGGAATGAATCATCCAGTACAGGCTTCAACTGGTAAAGATGTACATGGTATCTCCTACGAGAAATCAAATACCCCTGCAAATCAGTCAATTTCCCCAATGGACGGACTTTAAACAACTCTTCCCAATTTCCTCAAATAATGTTCCCTTCCTTTTTTTTTTGAGTTGCCATAGTTTGCATGCCCCAAAGTACAATTCTCTGTTACCGCTGAATAAACCCATTTTTGCTGGCAAGAAAAAAAAATATATGCCTTCTTGCTTCTCTGCTCCCCTAACATTTTCAAACATACAGAAAAGCTGTACAGTGAATAACCCTTTATAGTAGTCTGAGTTTAGTCGGAGACAGACCTCTGCTGGTTTTGAAAATTTAATATGATGAAATGTTAACTAGAACAAGGAGGTGGTTATACTAAAAGGCATAAAAGAGCTCTGAGTCTAAGGGTTCTAGAAGTAGCAGATGTTAAAGAGCAGCTAATATTTCTAGGATGAGGCAGAAGAAAAGGGCCCTTTTCCCCAGAGCTTGTATGGAGACCTGTTCAGAAAAGGCATGTGTACTATTGCTATGTGGTCTAGAAAAGTGCCCGCTGTCAGTGGGGAGGCTGGAGCCACGGCCACAGCTGGAACTTGTCTCCTCAGCAAGGCTCTTGGGCTCTCATGCCGAATAATAACAATAATAATAATGATAATATAATTGTTATAATAATGATTATGATGGAGGCCTGAATTCAGAAGGCAAGTGTCTCTTTGCTGCTTTCACATTACAGGGTCACTCCATTGTCCTCTCTAAAGCTGGCGAAGGAAAAATGTTTCTAGTGTCACAAAGCAGGACGAAGAAAAGTAGATTTGGAGTGGAGGGATAGTAAATTGATAACTGGCACACCCCTATACCCACCACCTAATTTCTACAGTTGTTAGCGTTTTGTTATATTTACTTTATCATGTATCTATGCATCTCTCCATCCACATGAAGCCTTTTTTGATTCCTCAGTCTGTTGATCACGCTTTGTTTTAAATTTTGAGTTTTAAAATTATCTGCAAAACTAATCTATGGTAGGAAAAAAGTCACTAATAGTGGTTCCCTCTAGGTGGGAGTTGGGGTGGAGATTGCGAATGGGCAAGAAGGAACTTTTTAGGTGACAGTATAATGTTCTAAATCTTGATGGGGTTTGGATTACAGAGGTGTAAGCATTTGTAAAATCTGCAGTTGAGACACTTCAGATTTGTACATTTCATATTTGTAAATTTCCTCTAAAAAAGCTAAAAACTATTAAGCTCTGGCTAATGATAGGTATGTTGAAGTATTTAGGTGTGAAACATACTTAAGCCTGCAACTTTCTTTGAAATACATTAGGGGGCGCCTGGCTGGCTCAGTTGGTGGAGCATGGGACTCTTGATCTTGGGATTGTGAGTTCGAGCCCCATGTTGGGTGTAGAGATTACTTGAAATAAAATCTTAAAAAAAAAAAAAAGATGATGGGTGTAAAGAGGGATGAATAGTTAGGTCCATAAAAAATTAAAATATAGATAAAGCAAATACAGTTACAGGAAATGCTGTGTAGTAAAATGTTAATTATAGAATTTAGGTGGTATTCACTGTGCAATGCTCTCAAATTTTCTGTGTCAGTTATTAGACTGGTAATTTCTTTGAGTTTAGAGACTGCATCTTATACATCTGCGTATGCCTCATAGAACACGACATACTGTCTTCCTCACAGTAGGTACAAGAGAAATATCTTTATGATTGTTGTTGTGGAAGATGGAAGACTAATAATCTTGGCTTAATGGACCTGATCAGTTTCAAATTTTTCTAGCTAAGCAGAAATTTTGTAAGTGCAAACTATATTAGAAAATGATTGGAAGAACTTGTGAAATACTGAGCATATCTGAAATTTCACAGATGTAATTTGATACTTTAATAAAAATTTATATATCATCAATTTTTGGTAAATAGCTTATTCATTTGAGTACCAAATCATTTAGCTAAATTATCAGGATTAACCTATAGGCAGAATTAAGAACAGTTTTGATTATAAAATATGTATGTTGGAAAATTGTTTTTTTATTTCAATATGATGTATTTATTATCTAGTATGCTTGGTTTGCTTCGAGAATATAGTTGGCTCCATCTAAGTGAAACTACGGAGAACTGTAGTTGGAGGCCCAGAAAATGGGCATGTGTTACTCTTATGGGTTTCATAACCTTGCTGCAGGCCTAAGAACTTATGTTACAAAATGCTTATTTTTAAGATAGGAAGTTGCAAACTGTCCGCAAAAGATGAGATTGACTGGGTAAGGATGGCCCTCCATAACATTGTTTCTAAATCTAAGTCCCCTGTTCCCTTTTTACATTTCAGTGTCTTAGTCCCCAAGTCTGGGTTTGTAATACCTTCTTATATTTGGCTAAATTTAATTTTAAAGAAACGTGGCACATAGGAATTTATTTATTTATAGATCAATTTAATATATAGCCCCTGAAAATGAATCAAGTTTTCATGACTTACAGCTGGGATTTGTTATGTGACGTCTTCTTGGTCTAATTCATATAAAAAGGACTCAAAATTAAGGGAGGTGTTACTTTCCTAGGCCCTTGTAAATTTAATCATATTGTTTTACATTTTACAAAAAACATATAGATAGTGAATATGTATAATATTACATAGGTATAATCCTGAGGTAGAGTGAATATTATTCTCATTTTTATAGTTTAAGAAACTCAATTTCAAAGGTTGTGATTTGTTCCAGTTCTTCTAGCCATGTCTAGAAAACTGAGATCTTCTTACTTTAAGAAAACAAACTACATATCCCCTCATACATTTAAAAATGAACATTTAAAATGTATCATGTTTATACAGTTGTAAAGGTTGTAATTTCCAATGTATTATGAGTATTGATTTTTTAAAGATTTTATTTATTTGACAGAGAGAGACACGGTGAAAGAGGGAACATAAGCAGGGGGAGTGGGAGAGGGAGAAGCAGGCTTCCCGCGGAGCAGGGAGATCCCAGAACTCTGGGATCATGACCTGAGCCGAAGGCACGCTTAACGACTGAGCCACCCAGGCGCCCCTATGAGTATTGATTTTTTAAACATAACTGTTAGATCATTCTTTCAAAAGTATGCAGTGGAATCTAAATATCCTCCTACCCTCATCCACTTAAAAAATACGTAAATATCTCTTCTTTGACAGTCAGAAGTTGAGGTTTCTATACATTGCGAATCTGAAACTTCCAATACACTTCACTGACATAATTTTATCTTACTTTAATTGATTTTAATGCTAAAAAGGCTTTTTATGATCATACTGTCAGTTTTTTATCACAAAAATATGAATATAAGTTGAAACTAATTTTTGTTTTTTTAATTTGTCATCTGTGGCTGTAAATAAAGTAAACCTTTTATCATTACAGTTCTTAATAGCATACAGTTTATCCAAACAAATGTTACAAATTTAGATATTTATTAAAAATTAAAAGTAAAAATTTAATGGTTTTATCTCAATGGATGGGACTTTTCCTCCCTGATTAATTTATATACATGTGGATGAATATTACTTGTGGTTAGAATGAGACTGGATTCTGTTTCAAATTTATTCCTGTTTAGATTTATAGATGTAAGTGCTTAGAAACCTATTCACATAAATAAGAAGATGGGAATTATTTGAACTCCTTCCATGTTATTTGCAAAACAAAATCACATGGTGGTCTGTTATCAGAAACTGTTTTCAATGATGTAACTCATTTAGGCCATTTCTTTAATTTGGCTGAAAACAAAAAATTGAAAACCACCTGACTTCCAAAAGGATTTATTACCTATTAGTCATTCAAAGCTTTACTAAAATTTGTCTAAAACTATACAGTCCCTCTTTGATTTAGAATTACCTTGATTAATTCAATATGCTCTGAAAGTGTTAGGAAAAATTGAAATAGGATTTCATTATGACCTTCCCCAAACAATATTTTTAATTAAATGCTTTCATCTTAACCATATGCTTTAAATCTGTTTAGATATGTCAAAGACTTGAGGTGGTTTATTTGCTCGTTGAATTTTCAATTTTGGATAAAATAATGCCATAGAACCTAATTGGTGAAGCCCAGTCAAATAAGATTGATTTACTTTAAAAAAAAATATTACTTCATTTTAAATTAAATTAACGTGTTAATACCCATTTTGAGGAATACTATAAAAACCACTGAGAAATAAATTATGGATTGCGTTTGAAAGAGATTATTAGGGGTGCCTGGGTGGCTCAGTTGTTAAGCGTCTGCCTTAGGCTCAGGTCATGACCCCAGGGTCCTGGGATCGGGGCTCTCTGCTCTGCGGGAAACCTGCTTCTCCCTCTCTCACTCTCCCTGCTTGTGTTCCCTCTCTTGCTGTGTCTCTATCAAATAAATAAATAAAATCTTTTTTTTAAAAAAAGAAAGATTATTAAACCAATAAAGTCAAGGTTAAAATGATCCAGAGATAAAATATTGTTTAAAATGACTTATTAAAATCACAATAATGCTATTTCTCATTGCTTAATTTATAATAAAGTGATATAAAGTGGACCTAAACGATAAATGATTTATGAAGTGAGGAATATGATAAAAGGCATGGTATTCCTTCAGTAAATGGGTATTAAAGGTTTTGAGCTGCAGAGTACTTAAGAATCATGTATACAGATTAGAAGTAAATACAGAAATTTTGTTAGACTTCTTACATCTCAACCAATCACTTCACAATCAGACTTTTCCAATGTACTTAATGAAGAAAGAAAGTGAATTACTAAAGATGAGTTGATCTGGCAACTAGCATATAATTTTAAATTTTGGTAATAGAAACTAGAAAATAACATTTTCTAAGATCAAGATTGACTGTAATTGGAATAAATACTTTATTGTGTAATTCGCTTAAAAAATGTGGTTTCCATTAAATTCCTACCAAAGATTGGGCATAGAGTGCCAGGACAGCTCTCATGCTGTGGCACACAGCATGATCCCTCTGGCTTTCCTACTTTCTTCCTTCTCTCTGGGAGCAAAACAGATTGATCTCCTTTTCTCTTATAGAGTAGGTGTGCATATTCTCCAAACCTAGCTTCTAAGTTTATAAAAAATTTCTCCCATGATCCTACCACATGAACTCTACTAACCGCTAAGAGGAAAAGGTATTTCCCCTGTTGTTATTCTTAAAATCTCATGATTTCTGTCGATTTACAGTGAATTTTTTTTTAATTTTTTTATTGTTATGTTAATCCCCATACATTACATCATTAGTTTTAGATATAGTGTTCCATGATTCATTGTTTGTGCATAACACCCAGTGCTCCATGCAGAACGTGCCCTCCTCAATACCCATCACCAGGCTAACCCATCCTCCCACCCCCTTCCCCTCTAGAACCCTCAGTTTGTTTCTCAGAGTCCATCGTCTCTCATGGCTCGTCTACCCCTCCGATTTCCCCCCCTTCATTCTTCCCCTCCTGCTATCTTCTTCTTCTTTTTTTTTTTCATTAACATATATTGCATTATTTGTTTCAGAGGTACAGATCTGAGATTCAACAGTCTTGCACAATTCACAGCGCTTACCAGAGCACATAACCTCCCCAGTGTCTATCACCCAGCCACCCCATCCCTCCCACCCCCCACCACTCCAGCAACCCTCAGTTTGTTTCCTGAGATTAAGAATTCCTCATATCAGTGAGGTCATATGATACATGTCTTTCTCTGATTGACTTATTTCGCTCAGCATAATACCCTCCAGTTCCATCCACGTCGTTGCAAATGGCAAGATCTCATTCCTTTTGATGGCTGCATAATATTCCATTGTATATATATACCACCTCTTCTTTATCCATTCATCTGTTGATGGACATCTTGGCTCTTTCCACAGTTTGGCTATTGTGGACATTGCTGCTATAAACATCGGGGTGCACGTACCTTTTCGGATCCCTACTTTTGTATCTTTGGGGTAAATACCCAGTAGTGCAATTGCTGGGTCATATGGTAGCTCTTTTTCAACTGTTTGAGGAACCTCCATACTGTTTTCCAGAGTGGCTGCACCAGCTTGCATTCCCACCAACAGTGTAGGAGGGTTCCCCTTTCTCCGCATCCCTGCCAACATCTGTCATTTCCTGACTTGTTAATTTTAGCCATTCTGACTGGTGTGAGGTGGTATCTCATTGAGGTTTTGATTTGGATTTCCCTGATGCCGAGCGATATTGAGCACTTTTTCATGTGTCTGTTGGCCATTTGGATGTCTTCTTTGGAAAAATGTCTGTTCATGTCTTCTGCCCATTTCTTGATTGGATTCTTTGTTCTTTGGGTGTTGAGTTTGATAAGTTCTTTATAGATTTTGGATACTAGCCCTTTATCTGATATGTCATTTGCAAATATCTTCTCCCATTCTGTCGGTTGTCTTTTGGTTTTGTTGACTGTTTCCTTTGCTTTGCATAAGCTTTTTATCTTGATGAAGTCCTAATAGTTCATTTTTGCCCTTGCTTCCCTTGCCTTTGGCGATGTTTCTAGGAAGAAGTTGCTGCGGCTGAGGTCGAAGAGGTTGCTGCCTGTGTTCTCCTTTAGGATTTTGATGGACTCCTGTCTCACATTTAGGTCTTTCAACCATTTTGAGTCTATTTTTGTGTGTGGTGTAAGGAAATGGTCCAGTTTCATTCTTCTGCATGTGGCTGTCCAATTTTCCCAACACCATTTGTTGAAGAGACTGTCTTTTTTCCATTGGACATTCTTTCCTGCTTTGTCAAAGATTAGTTGACCATAGAGTTGAGGGTCCATTTCTGGGCTCTCTATTCTGTTCCATTGATATATGTGTCTGTTTTTGTGCCAGTACCATACTGTCTTGATGATGACAGCTTTGTAATAGAGCTGGAAGTCCGGAATTGTGATGCCGCCAGCTTTGCTTTTCTTTTTCAACATTCCTCTGGCTATTCGGGGTCTTTTCTGGTTCCATACAAATTTTTGAAGGGAGAGTTTCCAAAACCACAAATCTCACTACAGTCCTACAGTGGAATAGGACATCTCCATATTCCAAGTAGGCCATAGACGTGTATACCTCCCCCCCTCCCGCCCCACCTTCCAGTCCAAATACAATCAAAGTCAGCTCTATGGTAGTTCATGGGCCTTTCCTCTCTAAGTCAGATTAAGGAACACTCATTAGCACTGATTAGTTTATAAATTACCTTTCACAGGTAATGTAATATGTTGCAAGAGAGGATTTTTGTTCTAGTGGGCATATTAGCCCATTTCCAATTATACTAATAATAAGGTTGTCATCTCTGCTTTCTGGAAGAACCATCTCTGGTAATAATTAATACCAAGTAGCACAATATGTCATTGCAATTTCATTGTGATTTTGAATTTCCAGGTGGTTTCTGAATTCCTCATAAGCGTTCACTTTTGTTAAGGCAACAAACAATAGAGCATTAATCTGTTATGTTAGATTTGGAGATTTTTTAATGTTTTTTCTCAGCTCAGCATTATTTAGGTAATGTTTAATTCAAATGACAGAAAATATTTGAAATATCATTCTAACAACATCCAACAGAGCTATTGAAGGAGCATTAAGTTTCATATCCCTAGAATTGAATGTTGGCTCTTGATACTCTAGGTATTTTAGAGCTTACAAGATTTTATACTCAGTATGAAATTATTTAACCTCATTAATTTTATTTATAGCATATGTAAAATTGGTATGATTCTGGCTAAAAATCAATCATTTTAATGTTTTTTTTAATGAACTACAATTAAGTTTCTTTATATACAATTTTGTTATAATCTGATTCCATTTCATTGAAACCAGCAAAGTAATATTTAGGGAGTAATCTTAAGATACCTTTGTTGTTGGTTTAAATATCTGCATGTTTAGAAATAGGTGTTTTACATACCATCTGTGTAATTAATAAAGAGCCATGGTAGATAATAGTGTAATTAAAAACAGGATCTTTTATTTTTACTTTTTTATTTTTTAAAGATTTTATTTCTTTGAGAGACAGAGCAAGAGAGCACAAGGGGGGAGTGGCAGAGGGAGAGAGAGAAGTAGGCTCCCTGCTGAGCGGATCCCAGGACCCTGGAATCATGACCAAGCCTAAGCAGATGCTTAACCAACTGAGCCACCCAGGCACCCCCAAAACAGGATCTTTTAAAAAGCAAGATTAAGACTTGTGAAATAAATCAGAGACCAAATTATTATAAAGTTTTTTTTTTTTTAACTATGGTAAAATACACATTTACCATCTTACCATCTTAGCTATTTTTAAGTATAATGTTCAGTGGTATTAAATATCTTCATAGTTTTTGGCAGCCATCATCATCTTCCATCCCCATAACACTTTTCGTCTTGTAAAGCTGAAATTCAATATCTATTAAACAATAACTCTCCATTTTCCCCTCTCCCCAGCCCATGGCAACCACTATTACAATTTCTGTCTTTGTGATTTTGACTACAAGCACCCCACATAAGTGGAATCACATAGTTTTTGACTTTTTGTAACTGGTTTATTTCACTAAGCATAATGTCCTCAAGGTTCATCCATGTTGTGACATACTCAGAATTTTCTTCTTTTTAAAGATGGGCTAATATACCACTCACTGTATATGTAAGCCACATTGTGCTTATCCATTCATCAGTTGATGGACATGGGTTGCTTCCAAGTTTTAGCTATTGTGATTAGTGTTGCTATAAACATGGGTGTACAAATACCTTTTTGAGACCCAGTTTTCAATTCTTTTAGGTAAATACTCAGAAGTGGAATTGCTGGATCATACGGTAATTATTTTTAATTTTTCAAGAAACCACCATTTTGCTTTCCATTTACAGCTGTTCCATTTTATATTCCTACCAACATTGGACGAGGGTTCTGATTTCTCCACATCCTTGCCAACATATATTTTCTGTTTTTTTGATAGTAGCCATCCTAGTGGGTACAAGATTATACTTTATTGTAGTTGTGATTTGCATTTCCCTAGTGACTAGTGATTTGAGGATCTTTTCATGTGCTTATTGACCATTCATATATTTTCTTTGGAGAAATGTCTACTAAGGTCTTTGCCCATTTTTGAATTGGATTTTTTTTAAGACCTTATTTTTTTAAAGTAATTTTTATACCCAGCATGGGCCTTGAACTCACAACCCCAAGACCAAGAGTCATATGCTCTACCAGCTTAGCCAGCCAGGTGCCCTGTTTGTTTTTGTTTTTGTTGAGTTTTAGAATTTGTAGATTCTAGTTGGTAATCTCTTACCAGATATATGATTTGCAAATATGTTCACACATTTTGTGGGTTGCCATTTACTCTGTGTATAGTGTCTCTTTTTTTCTTAGTAGTTTTTTTCTTATAACCTTTTCAAGTAATTGTGGATGTTTATCTTTAATACTAAATTAAAATTACACCAATGGTAGTTTCTCAAAGGTTATTTGCAAAATGGAACCTGAAACAGTATCATTGAATATTTCCTATTCGATTACATAAAAAATCTGTAGACCTTTCTTGCACATTAAATGGCTCTTGTACCAATGCATGACTTTTTAGGTAATTCATTGTTTCACTAAGGATAGTGTCTTTTGGTGCATAAGATTTTAAAATTTTCATGTAGTCCCATTTGTCTATTTTTTCTTTTGTTACTTGGACCTTTGGTGTCATATCCAAGAAATCATCACCAAATCTAATGTCACAAAGCTTTTGTCCTATGTATTCTTTTAGGAATTTTATTGTTGGGGTGCTTGGTGGCTTAGTTGGTTAAGCATCTGTCTTCAGCTCAGGTCATGATCCCAGGGTCCTGGAATCGAGTCCCACACCAGGTTCCCTGCTGAGCAGGGAGTCTGCTCCTCCCTCTTTCTCTGCCCCTCCCCCGGCTTATGCTCTCTCTCACTCACTCTCTCAAGTAAATAAATAAAATCTTAAAAAAAAAAAAAAAAGAATTTTATTGTTGTAGGTCTTACACTTAGGTCCTTGATCTGTTTTGAGTTAATTTTTATATGAGATGTTAAGTAAGGTTCCAGCTTCATTTTTTGCCTGTGCATATCAAGTTTTGCCAGCATCATTTGTTGAAAAGACTCCTTTTCCCATTGAATGGTCTTAGCACCCCTGTCAAAAGTCATTTGACCATATATGTCAGGGTTTATTCTGGGCCTTCTATTCTATTCCATTGGTCTATATATCTGTCTTTATGCCAATACCATACTGTTTTAATTACTGTAGCTTTGTAGTAAGTTTTGAAATGAAGAAGTGTGAGGCCTCCAGTTTTGTGTTCTCTCTTTCTCCAATTATTTTGGCTCTTTGGAGTCCCTAGAGATTGCATATAAATTTTAAGGTGAGTCTTTCTGTTTTGGCACAATATGTCATTAGGATTGCGTTGAATCTGTAGATTGCTCTGGGATGTATTGACATTTTAACTAAATTAAATCTTCCAGTCTGTGGCCATGGGATGTGTTCCCATTTATTTATGTTGTCTTTAATTTCTTTCAGCAGTGTTTCGTAGTTTTCATTGAACAAGTCTTTCACCTCCTTGATTAAGTTAATTCCTAAGTATTTTATTGTTCTTGATGCTGTTGTAAATGGAATTGATTTTATAATTTCCTTTTCAGATTGTTCATTGTTGGTGTGTAGAAATGCAACTGATGTTTGTTTGTTAACTTTGTATTCTGCTAATTTGTTGGTATTCTGACAGCTGTTTTGTGGAGTCTTAGGGTTTCTAAATATAAAAAATATAAAATCATTTTACTTCTTCCTTTCCCATTTGTATGCCTTTTTTTTTTTTTGCCTAATTGCTCTAAGTACAACTTCTAGTACTATGTCGAATAGAAATGGTGAAAAGTAGGCATGTTGCCTTGTTCTTGAAGTTAGAGGGAAAGCTCTAAGATCCTCTAAGCTTCTAAGTCTTTCACCATTGAGTATGATGTTTGCTATGGATTTTTCATATATGGCTTTTATATTATGTTGAGGTAGTTTTCTTCTATTTTTAATTTGTTGAGTGTTATCATGAAAAGATGTTGAACTTTGTAAACTGCTTTTTTCTCCATCAATTGAGATGATCATGTGCTTTTTTTTTTCTTCATGTGTTGATTGTGTATTACATTGATTTTCACTTGTTGAACCATCCTTACATTAATCCACTTGGTCATGGTGTTATCTTAATATGCAGCTGAATTCTGTTTGCTACTATTTTGTTGAGTATTTTTACATCAGTGTTCATAAGAGATATTGATCTGTAATTTTCTTAGAGGGTCTTTGCCTGGCTTTGGTATCAGTGTTATGCTGGCCTCCTAGAATGAGTTAGAAAGTATTCCCTTTCCTTCAATTTTTTGATAAGTTTGAGAAGAATTGATTCATTTTTCTTTAAATGTTTGGTACAATTCACCTGTGATAGCTGCAGGACTTTTCTTTATTGGGAGATTTTTATTACTGATTGAATCTCCTTCCTAGTTATAGATTTCTTATAGATTTCTAGTTATAGATTTCTTATAGATTTCTATTCACATTTTCTTTTTCTTCATGATTTAGTCTTGGTAGGTTTTGTGTTTCTATGAATTTCTCCATTTCATCTACATTGTCCAGTTCTTTGGCGTATAGTCGTTCATTGTATGTAGTCATTCATTGTAGTTTCTTTTTTTTTTTAAAGGATCATTTTTTTTTTAAAGATTATTTATTTATTTATTTGACAGAGAGAGACATAGCGAGAGAGGGAACACAAGCAGGGGGAGTGGGAGGGGGAGAAGCAGGCCTCCCGCTGAGCAGGGAGCCCGACGCCGGGCTCAATCCCAGGACCCGGGGACCATGACCCGAGCCGAAGGCAGATGCCTAACGACTGAGCCACCCAGGCGCCCCAGTAGTTTCTTATAATACCTTTAATTTCTGTAGAATTAGTAGTAATGTCCTTCCTTTCTTTTCTGATTTTGATTTTTGAGTAATTTGAGTCTTCTCTCCTTTTTTCTTTGTCTGTCTAGTTTAAAAGTTTGTCAATTTGGTTGATCTTTTCAAAGAATCAACTTTTTGTTTCATTAATTTTCTCTGCTACTTTTCTATTCTTTATTAATTTGTCTCTGCTTTAATCTTTATTATTTACTTCTTTCTGCTAGATTTGGATTAGTTTGTTCTCCTTTTTCTGGTTCCTTGAGTTGTAAAGTTAAGTTGTTGATTTGGTATCATTTTTTTTTTTAAAATGTACACATGTATAGCTGTAATTTCCCCCTTAGCATTGGTTTTGCTATGTTCCATAATTTTTTGCATGTTGTTGTTTTTATTTTTTTCTAAGTATTTTCTAACTTCTATTGTGGTTTTTTGTTTGAAATATTGTTTACAAGTATATTCTTTAATTTCCACAATTTTTAATGTTTTAGTTTGATTATTGTTATTGATTTCTAACTTCATTTCGTTGTGGCCAGAGACTAGAGTTTGTATGATATCTTTTTAAATATGTTGAGACTTAATTTGTGGCACAATATATGGTGTGTCCTGGAAAATGTCCATGTGCACTTGAGAAGAATGTGTGCCACTGTTTTTGGGTAGAGTGTCCTGTAATGTCTGTTAGCTCTAGTTTGGTTTATTTTCTTAAGTGGTCTATTTCCTTAGTTATCTTTGGCCTGGCAGTTCTATCCATTATTGTGAGTATTGAAGTCTCCAGCTATATTATAGAGCTGTCTATTTCTCTCTTAAATTCTGTCATTTTTTGCTTCATATATTTTGAGCATTTTATGTCTTTGGGTCTTAAGTGCATCTCCTGAAGACAGCAGATAGTTGGGGCATATATTTTTATCCATTCTTCTAATCTCTGTCTTTTGTTTGGAGAGTTTAATACATTAAAATATGGAGTAGTTACTGAAAAGGAGGGACTTTTGTCATTGTGCTATTTGTTTTCTATATGTCCTATAGACTTTTGGACCCTCATTTCCTTCATTGCTGTCTTCTTTTATGTTTAGTTGATTTTTTTTGTAGTAAAATGTTAAATTACTTTCTCATTTTCTTTTGTGTATATAGTTTGGTTAATTTCTTTGTGGTTACCATGCGGAATACATTTTACATCCTAAAGTCATACATTCTAATTTGAACTTATACTGGTTTAACTTTAGTAACATACAAAAATTCTATTCCTTTACAGCTCTAGCCTCACCCTTTTGGTTGTTGATGTCACATTGTGTACCCCCAAACATAAATAATTCTTCTAAATGCATTAGTTTCTTAAATTATATAGAACACATTATTTGGAGTTACAAACCTAAGTTACAGTAATACTAGTTTTTATACTAATTGCTTTTATTTCTTTAAATGAATTAGTCTCTTAAATCATGTAGAAAACAAAAAGTGCAGTTACAGAACATTGTTATGTAATACTGGCTTTTATAATTGCTTGTGTATTTACCTTTATTGACATCTTTATTTCTCTGTATGGCTTTAAATTGCTGTCTAGTGTCTTTTTTTTTTCTTTTTGTTCCTGAGCCTCAGTAAATTTCATTGTTCTATTTTCAAGTTCACTGATTCTTTTTTCTCCATGCTCAGGTCAGCCTTTGAATCTATCTAGTGATTTTTTCATTATAGTTACTGTACTTTTCATCTCCATAATTTATTTTTGGTTTATTTTAGGTTTTCTGTTTCTTTATTGATACTTCCATTTTGTTCACACATCACTTTCTTGACTTTCTCTACATCTTTCTTTGGTTCTTTGGGCATGTTTAAGACAGTTGTTTTAAAGCCTTTTGTCTAGTATATCTGCCATTACGTCTTTCAGGGACAGTTTCTCTTAGTTTTTTCCATTGAATGGGCCGTACTTTCCTGTTTCTTTGTATGCCTTGTAATTTTTTTTTGTGGAACACTAGACATTTGAATCTAATAATATGGTAACTCTGGAAATTGAATTCTCTGCTTTCCCCAGGGTTTGCTGCTATTGTTGTTGTTTAAATATAGGCTGCATCTGTGCTGAGGTTAAGACTGAAGTATAAACTTAATGTCTGCTCAGGTCTCTTGTGAGCCTTTCTCTGAGCATGCATGGCCACTTCCTAATTTTCCTTGTATGTGTAGTGTTTTTAATGTTCTACTCTTTAATACCTGGCTCCCCAAAGAGGAAAAAAGCAAAAAATGAAGAGGGAAAAAAATGGGCACTGGCCCTTTAAATCCTTGGGAAGTCAGTTCAGCAGAGGGGAAGGGGCTTGCAACAATGAAGGGGGTATGCAACAAGAATGGCTGCCTTTTTGCCCTCTGTGAGCAGAAGTAGTAATCAGTTATCACTATTTGAAGGACAGAGTTCTTTTAATTCCGCCTGTGTCCAGGAGGCTATGAGCAAGCTGCTCCAGGAACACAAGCACAGCTGTCTACTGGCTGCTACTGTGCTGAAAGTTGAAATTGACTGAAGCTAACAAATTTGCCCATTCAGGTCTTCTGGAAATTGCAAGTTTTCATCTGACTCCAGACATCCAAAATAGTTACATGCGACAGATTCTGCCAGTGTAATTATTTACTAGGTAGGGAGACAGACTCCTGGTGTTTCTCCTACTCTACCATCTTTCCAGAGTTCTCTCCACATAAATATTTTTTTAAATTGAAGGATTATACAGATCTAAATAGTTACTAGTTGACTTAGCTACTAAAAAAAGTTTGGGCTGTACTCTTTTTTATTTTTATTTTTTTATTTATTTTATTTATTTTTTTTTTTTAAAGATTTTATTTATTTATTTGACAGAGAGAGAGATAGCGAGAGAGGGAACACAAGCAGGGGGAGTGGGAGAGGGAGAAGCAGGCCTCCCGCGGAGCAGGGAGCCCGATGTGGGACTCGATCCCAGGACCCTGGGATCATGACCTAAGCCGAAGGCAGACGCTTAACGACTGAGCCACCCAGGCGCCCCTGTACTCTTTTTTAAATGCAAGGATAGTATTAGGTATCTTGGAAATTATTTGGTTTAGGTAACATGCAAAACAGTTTTTGCAAGTATTCTTAAATGGCTTCTAAAGTGAATACAGAGTTTTAAATTTGTTTTAAAAGATTGTATTTATTTATTTGAGAGGGGGAGAGAGAGAAAGCACACGTGGGAGCCCAAAGAGCAGGGGGAGGGGCAGAGGGAGAGAGACAAGCAGACTCCCCGCTGAGTGCAGAGCCAACTTGGGGCTCAGTCCCAGGACCCTGAGATCATGACCTGAGCCAAAGTAAGATGCTTAGACACCCAGGCACCCCCAGAGTATTTTAAAAATGATTATTACATTCACTTTGGCAGGTCTTAAACACAGTAATTCCAGAATCAACTTTAGTTGTAGAATAAATAAAAGTAGCTTGTAATTTAAGTTAAAATTGTAGTCACAATGGGAGCTGCTTTATTACTGTTTTTTTATATTTTATACGTATACAATTTACACACATCCCAGCATAGCTATAAAATATATATTTTTAAAAATATTTTTTAAAAGATTTTATTTGTCAGAGAGTGCACAAGCAGGGGGAGCGGCAGGCAGAGGGAGAAGCAGGCTTCCCACCAAGCAGGGAGCCTGATGCGGGACTCGATTCCAGGACCCTGGGATCATGACCTGAGCTGAAGGCAGATGCTTAACCGACTGAGCCACCCAGGTGTCCCTAACTATAAAATACTTGATTAGATTTTCAGGAATGGTAAAGTACAGGATATTTTAACAGGAGGAAAGTTATGGTCATGTGATTATCATATAATCAAGTTGCTGTGAGTGGTCAAGAGGTAGAATTGACTGGACTCAGTTGCTAGGGCCTCCTCTTAATTTCATGTAAAACAAGATAAAATATCAGGATTGTTTTTGATAAGTGCTTGTTTCCAGTTCTATGAGGTACCTAACCTTGAGATTTTTTTCTTTTAAGTAGATGTAATAGAATTTATTGTTTTTTAATTTATAGGTTTTAAATTTTTAAACTGCCTAGCTGTGTGATCTTGAACAAGTTTTTTGGTCTCTATAAGCCTCAGTTTATTAATAAAGGGAGGATAATAACACAAAAATGACCATAAAGCCTGGAAATGTGATGTAATAGTTCCACTCCTATAGAGAGCCATTTCAAAAGTCAGGAGATGTACAAGAATGTTCATAAGCAGTTTCTAAGAGCAAAACTACCCATTTGTCCATCAATAGGAGAATGAATGAGTATATTGAAAATGAATGGACCGTAACTGCATACACCAACATGGATGGATATCAAAAATACAATGTTGAGTGAAAACAAATCACATAATATATACTGTATGGCCCTATTTTTATAAAATTTAAAAATGTGTAAAAATCCTATTTAGGGTTTCATACACATCTGGTAAAACCATATAGAACAACAGAGGAATGATTAATTCAGAAGTTATGATAGTGGATAATGGCTTCTTTGATGGGGAGTGGGAGAGGGTGTACTGTGGTCTTCAAAGTATTGGTAATCTGCTTCTTAAGATGTATGGGTACATGGGTAGTTGTGTAATTTATTCTTTTATATGTTTTTAATATTACATATTTAAAATATATACATCTGATCACACTTGTATGATACTTTATAAAAAATACATAATGCTTAGAGCTTTTTCTTTTATTATGAAATAACACCTTTGAAAAAGATTTATGTCTCTCATAAATCTTCTACCCTAATAGACAAATTTACATTTCTGTAAGTCCCATTCAGATTTTCAAGGTTAGATTTAAATTATCATTTTGCCATTTGTTTTGTTTGTCCTGTGTTTTTGTTTTTTTAAAGATTTTATTTGAGAGAGAGAGAGTGAGAGAAAGCACGAGAGTGGGGTAAGGGACAGAGGGAGAAGCAGACTCCCCACGGAGCAGGGAGCCCGATGTGGGACTTGATCCTGGGACTCCAGGATCATGACTTGAGCCGAAGGCAGCTGCTTAACTGACTGCGCCACCCAGGCGCCCTGTGCTATATGTTCTTTGTTCTCTCTCTTCCCTCCTTTTCTTCCGTCTTTTTGATTAATTGAAATTTTTTATGATTCCATTTTATCTCTTTTGTTGACTTATTAGTGATAAGAGTTTTGTCATTTATGTGACTGCTTCGGGGTTAATAGCATACTTCCTTTTCTCATATCTACCTTAAATTGGTGTTATACCACTTCACTTATAGTATAAGAATATTCAGTAAGTTACTTGCATTTTTCCCTTCCTGGCCATTGTGCTTTAGTTGTTATATGTTTTATTTCTGTGTAAGTTTGAGTCACATACTACATTGTTATTTTTGTTTAAACAATTACCTTTTAAGGAGATTTAAATAATGAGAAAAACATCTAACATTTACTCATGTAGTTACCATTTTTAGTACTTTCATTGTATAGATCCATATTTCTAGTATGACGTGATTTTTTTTCTACCTAAAAGATTTTCTTTAAAATATTTATTATAGCACAAAGTGGATGGTGAAAAATGTTCTCAGCTTTGTATGTCTGAAAAACTCCTTGTTTTACCTTTTATTTTGAAAGATATTTTCACTGGGTATAAAATTCTAGGTTGACAGTTTTTTCTTTCAGTACTTTAGAGATGGTGGTCCACTGTCTTTTCCATCTGCCTTGTTTCTGATGTCATCTGCTGTCATCTTTATCTTTCTTTTTGTATGTGTCTATTTTATTATCACTGGTTTTGAATAATATTATTATGGTATGCCTTGGTTTAGTTTTTTTCATGTTTCTTATGCTTGGGTTCTTTGAAATTCTTGGATTGGTGAATTTGTAGTTTTCAACAAATTTGGGAAAATTTGGTTATTATTTCTTCAAATATTTTGTCTGCTTGTCCCCCATCCTGCCACTATTTTGAGGATGCAAATTATTTGTATAGTAGGCTGATTGAAATAGTCCCATTGCTTACTGATGTTCTGTTCCTTTTTTAAATTACTGCTTCCTTCTAGGTTTCATTTTGTAAAGTTTTTATTTCTGTTTCTTCTAGGTCACTATTTTCTTTTCTTTTTCTTCTTTTTTTTTGTTTTGGTTACCTGTAATCTGCTGTTAATTCCATCCATTGTACTTTTCATCTCACATATTGTAGTTTTCATCTCTAGAAGTTTGATTTGGGTCTTTTTCATAGCTTTCATGTCTGCTAAGTTTTGGAATCTATGCAATAGATTATAATAATTGTTTTAATATTCTAGTCTCTTAATTATTGTCAGAGATGAGTTGGTTTAGATAGATTTTTCTTCTTATTTTGGATCATATTTTTATGGTTCTTTGGGTACTTGGTAATTTTGTATTGCATGCCAGATGCTATAAATATTATCTTTTAGGGTGTTGGATATATTTATTTCTCTATAAATAATTTTGAACTTTATTCTGGGATGCAGTTACATTATTTGGAAACAGGTTGATCCATCAGGACTTGCTTTTAAGATTTATTAGGTAGAACTGAGTAGTGTTCAGCCTAGGGCTGATAATTCTTCATTCCTGAGGCAAGACTTTGGTAAACAAGACTTTTCTGGATACTCTATACAATTACTGTAAATTACCAAGTTTTTCTGACAGGCTGGTGGGAGCAGGCACTTTTCTTAGCCCCATATGAGTGCCAAGCACTATGATCTTTAATCATTCCTGGTCTTTCTTTCCCTGGTCTTGTGAAATTTTCTTATATGCATATACTGTCAGTAATCGGTTGAATTCTCAAGGGGACTCTGTAAAGATCTCTATAGTTCTCCCTCTATGTGGCTGTCTCCTCTCCAGAGAATTTTAACTGTCTTGTTCTCCCCAGTCTTCCAGCACTGTCTCCTCAACCCAAGTTGTTTCCTGGGCTCCTCCTGATTTCCTCTGTTCTGTATCATACCTTCTCTCTCTGAACACAGCTTCAATATGCCTACCAGTTTTGTTTTTAGTTCCTACTTACTTTTTGGTAAACAAGAGCTTTTTTTGCAAGCTCAGCTATTTTTTTCTTCCTATGGGCCAAGTGTTTTCCTGGTTTCTCCATGTTTGCCTTGTTCTTGATGGGAGCTGTTGAAAATGGTGGGTGCTTTTCTCGAGAAGTTTGGCCTCACCTACAACCCAACATATGGTCCTTGGTGCAGCCAGGAGAGCTCCTTGGAGACTGATATTCCCACAGGAGGCCCCATCAGCCTTAGGCACTGGGATGGATTGGATTATTTTCTAAGTGGAAGAACATTCTACTCCTCCAGTTTAACCTTTCCTTGCAAACTAAAATGGGGAAATCACTTTCCAAACAGACAAGCTCAAGGAGAATAAAAAATATCCTCTACTAGGTAGCCTGACAGTACCTACATTAGTCAGTGTTTGGATAAGAACAAGCCCTTCAAGGGGTAATGGAACCCTTTTTTGGACCTTAATTGATTTTTATGTTTGTTCTGCTTTTAATTCTTTGTGGAAGAGTGATTTGTAGTGCAAAGTGGCTTTCCATGTTATAGGTGCTGTATTATGAAATACTTTTCTTATCAAAAAGTCATTTTTGCTTGTTTTGACATTTTTAAATTTCTGATCCAGCCTATGTTTATTTTTATTTTTCATTTTATTTCTTCTTGTTTTTACAGTTTTTGTTCCTCTTATTTCTCCTGCTTATTTCTCCTTATTTCTCCTGTTCCCCGCCTCCCCCCGCCCCCATCATCTATCAGAGGAATGGGAAGGAATAGGGACATTTGGTTTACTCTTTTTTTTTTTTTTCAATTTTCCAAACCAGTTGGTTGGATATATTCAGAAAAGTCACTATTTCCCTGGTGAGTTTGTTATATAAGGTGGAGCCTCCTTAGTTATAAATCTGACCCCTAAGAAACTGGGTTATGTTTATTACTAAGGATTAAGGCCATATTGGCCTGGTTGTCCCTTTAGGGTCTGTGCTGTTGTCCACCCCTGATGACCAGGGTGATCCTGGCTCATGAACAGGGCAGCTCCTTACAGAGGTACCCTGTTGTGTAAGACAGTTCTATAGAATAGTGGTGACTAAAATCTCTTTTGGTAAAATGAGGTTGTTAGACAATTTACATAATAAATCAAGAACTTGGAGATTCAAAGGATATTGGCATGGGTTTGTTCTTTTTTATTTTATTTTATTTTTTCATCATGATAAGTGTGCTTTTTAATCCCTCTCTCCTATTTCACCCATGCCCCTCACCCACCTGTCCCCCCAGCAATCATCAGTCTGTTCTCTAGAGTTAAGAGTCTGTTTCTTGGTGTGTCTCTCTCTCTCTCTTTTTTTCTTTTGCTTGTTTTGTATCTTAAATTCCATGTTTAAGTGAGATCATATGGTGTTTATTTTTCTCTGAATTATTTTATTTAGCATTATACTCTATAGCTCTATCCATGTTGTTGCAAATGCCAAGATTTCATTCTTTTTTATGGCTGACTAATATTCCATTGACTATATATACCACCTCTTCTTTATCCATTCATCTATACTTGGGCTGCTTTCATAGTTTGGCTATTGTAAATAATGCTGCAATAAACATAGGGATGCATGTATCCCTTTGAATTAGTGTTTTTAAATTTTGGGGGTAAATACCCAGTAGTGCGATTACTGGATCATAGAGTAGTTCCATTTTTAACTTTTTGAGGAATTTCCATACTGTTTTCCACAGTGGCTTTACCAGTTTGCACTCCTACTAGCTGTACACAAGGGTTCCTTTTTCTCCACATCCTCTCTAACACTTGTTGTTTCTTGTGTTTTTGATTTTAGGCATTCTGACAGGTATGAGGTGATACCTGATTGTAGTTTTGATTTTCATTTCCCTGATGATGTTGAATATCTTTTCATGTGCCTGTTGGCCATCTGTATGTCTTCTTTGGAGAAATGTCTGTTCATATTTTTTGCCCATTTTTTAATCGAATATTTGTCTTTTGGGTATTGAGTTGTATCAGTTCTTTATATATTTTGGATACTAACCTTTTATCAGATATATCATTTGCAAATATTTTCTCCCATTCAGTATATCGTCTTTTAGTTTTGTTGATTGTTTCCTTTGCTCTACTTCCTTTTTGGTAAATATGAACTTTTTCTTGAAAGCTCAGCTCTTTTTAAATATCTTTTTTAAAAAAATAATTTGAATTTGCTGAAGAATTGTAAGAATAATGTAAGAACTTCTGAGACCTCTCATCTATATTTACCAATCCACATCTAGTTATATTTGCTTTATTACACTTGTTCTCTCTCTTTACTTTCCCTCCAAATGTTTTTTCTGAACCATTTGATACTAAGTTGCAGACATCATGCTTTTTTTTTTCACTCCAATATTCTTCAGTGAATATTTTCTAAGAATAAGGACGTTCTTTCCCATAACCAACAAACAATATAAAATTCAGAAAATTTAACATGATTGTATACTCTCCTGTAGGAAAAAAACTCAGTCTTCTTCTTATGTTTCTCCTTTGTTATTCATACAGAACACTTCACTTCTGACACTTCTGGTCATCCAATGTATGGGGATTTTTCGTACACCAAATAATTCTGCAACACTAGCTGGATGTCCTACAGTTTCACCCAGTCCTGACATTGTCTACCTAGAGATAGTGTCAGATCACACAGGTTAAGGCCCTAGTCCCTTGAGACTGCTCCTCACTTCAGTGCCAATAGCAAGTGGTGTATCCCCAGGTTACCCCTAACTTCTGTCCAACTTGGCTGCAAATCAGAGGCAGATTTGATTTTTTGCCAGAGCAGCACACAGAACTCAAGGAAACACCTATTTATGTGTACCAGTGTTTTATATAATAAAGGACATGATACATGATACAGATGAATAGCCAGATAGAGAGATCCACAGGGCAAGGCCTGGGAGGGTCCTGAGTGCAGGAGCTTTTATTTCTATGGAATTGATGTGCATCACCTGGTATACAGATGTGTTAACCAGTCTGAAAGCTCTCTGATCCCCATAGTATTGGGATCTTCATGGAGGTTCATCATGTAGGCATGATCATTTATTAACTCCATTTTTAGCTCCTTTCCCCTCTAGAGAATGGGGGGATAGGAATGAAAATTCCAAGCTTTTAATCATGGTTTGGTCTTCTGTGACCAGCCTTGATCCAGGAGCCCACCTCATTAGAACAAAAAACACTCCTATCATCCAGAAAATTCCAAGGGACTTAGGAGTCCTATATCAGAAACCAGGGTCAAAGGCCAAATATTCACCTAGAAAAAAATGGATAAATGCCTAGAAACATATAGTCTTCCAAGACTGAATCATGAAGAAATAGAAAATCTGAATAACCAATTACCAGCAAGATTGAATCAGCAGTCAAAAACCTTCAAACAAACAAAAGCCCAGGACTACATGGCTTCACTGGTGAATTCTACCAAAGATTCATAGAATATTTAATACCTATCCTTCTCAAACTGTTCCAAAAAATTGAAGAGGAGGGAGTGCTCCTAAATTCATTTTATGAGGCCAGCATTACCTTGATACTAAAACCAGACAAGGACACCATAAAAAAAAAAAAGAAAAAGAAAATTACAGGCCAATATCTGTAAAGAACATGGATGCAAAAATTCTCAACAAAAGATTAGCAAACTGAATTCAGCAATAATTAAAAAGGTCATACACCATGATCGAGTGGGATTTATTCTAGGAATGCAGTGTGGTTCAACATTTGCAAATCAGTCAATGTGATATACTACATTAACAAAATGGAAGATAAAAATCATGTGATCATTTCAATAGTTGTAGGAAAAAAGGCACTTGACAAAATTCAAGATCCATTTATGATAAAAACTCTCAACAAAGCAGGTATAGATGGAATGTATCTCAACATAATAAAGGTCACATGTAACAAACCCACAGCTAACATACTCAGTGGTGAAAAGCTGGAAGCTTTTCTTCTAAGATCAGGAAGAAGACAAGGATGCCCACTCTTACCACTTTTATTCAACATAGTATTGGAAGTCCTAGCTGGAGCAATCAGGCAAGAAAAAGAAATAAAAGGCATCCAAATTGCAAGGGAAGAGGTAAAAGTTTCCCTTTAGAGATGACATGAATTAATATATAGAAAATCCTAAAGACTCCACCAAAAAATGTTAGAACTAATAAACAAATTCAGTAAAGTTGCAGGATACAAAATCAATATACTAAACTCATTTCCATTTTTATACACTAACAATGGGCTATCAGAAAAAAGGAGTTATGAAAATAATCCCATTTACGATTACATGAAAAGGAATAAAATACATTGGAATAAATTTAACCTAGGAGGTCAAAGACCAGTATACTGCAATCTACAAGACATTGATGAAAGAAATTGACAATACAAATAAATGGAAAGATATTCCATGCTCATGGATTGGAAGAGTTAGTATTGTTAAAATGTTTTTATCACCCCAAACTAAACTGTAGATTCAATATAATCCCTGTCAAAATTCCAATGGCATTTTTCACAGAAATAGAAAAAACAATCTTAAAATTTGTGTGGAGCCATAAAAGATTCTGAATACCCAAAGCAATCTTGAGAAAAAACAAAACTGAGGGTATCACACTTCCTAATCTCAAACTGTATTACAAAGCTATAGTAATCAAAACAGTGTGGTATTGGCATAAAAACAGACACATAGGTCAGTGGAATAGAATAGAGAGCCCTCAAATAAACCCATGCATGTATGACCAATTAATTTATGACAAAAGAGGCAAAAATATACAATAGGGACAGGACAGTCTCTTCAATAAATGGTGCTGGGAAAATTGGACAGCTATATGCAAAAGAATGAAACTGGATCACTATCATACCGTACACAAAAATTAACTCAAAATGGATTAAAGACATTAAAAATGGATTAAAGACTTGAATGCAGTACCAGAAACCATAAAACTTGTGGGAGAAAATAGAGGTAGTCAGGTTGGCATCACTCTTGGAGATTTTTTTTTTTTTGGCCTGGGGGGGGTCTGACTCCAAATGCAATGGCAACAAAAGCAAAAATAAACAAATGGGACTATATCAAACAAAAAGATTCTGGTCAGCGAAGGAAATCATCAACAAAACAAAAGGCAACCAGATGCATGGGAAAACATATTTGCAAGTCATATATTTAATTATGGGTTAACATCCAAAATCTATAAAGAACTCCTACAACTCAGTAACAAAAAAACCCAAAACAATCTGATTACAAAATGGGCAGAGGATATGAATAGACCTTTTTTCCAAATGGAAAAAAGATGGCCAGCAGGTACATGAAAAGATAACAACACTAATCATCAGGGGAATGCAAATCAAAACCACAATGAGATATTACCTCATACCTGTCAGAATGACTATTATCAGAAAGATAAGAAATAACAGGTGTTGGCAAGGATGTGGAGAAAAGGGAGCCCTCATGCAATGTTGATGGGAATGTAAATTGGTGCAGCCACTATGGAAAACAGTGGAGGTTCCTCAAAAAACTAAAAATAGAACTACCATACGATCCAGCAATTTTACTTCTAGGTATTTATCTGAAGAAAATAAAAACAGTTCAAAAAATATGTGCACTCCTGTGTTCATTGCAGCATTATTCACATAGGATATGGAAACAACCAGTGTTCACCGATGGATGAATGTATAAAGAAGAAATGGTATGTATATGTACAATGGAATGCTACTCAGTCATAAAAAAGAATGGAATCTTACCATGTGTGACAACATGGATTGACTTGAGGATATAATACTAAGTGAAGTACATCAGACAGGAAAACACAGATACCATATGATTGCACTTATATATGGAATCTAAAAAAACAAAACAAAACAAAGCAAAACTCATTGCAGAGAACAGATTTGTGGTTGCCAGAGGGGAAGGGGGTTGGGAGTTTGGTGAAACTGGGGTGGAGGTCAAACGTTACAAACTTCCAGTCATAAATAAGTCATAGCGTTTTAATGTATGGCATGGTGACTATAGTCAATAATATCGTATTGCAGATTATATAACTTAATATGGTGATGGGGAAAACTAGACTTATTGTGGTGATTGTTTCACAGTGTATACAAATATCAAATCATTATGTTGTATACCTGCAACTAAAGCAATGTTATATGTCAGTTTTGCCTCAAAAAGTAAAAAGACCCAAATATTCAAACTAAACATGCTCCTAGTATGTTATCACTTAGGAAATTATAAGAATTTTGGGACCTCTTTGCTGGGAACTGGGGTCAAAGGCTAAATATTAGAACAAAAAATTCTCCTAGCACCCCTTTTACAAGGGTTTTAGTTTTCCCTTTCAGGAACTAGAGGGAGAGACCAATATATATATTTCTTCTTATTTCACAACTATAGTATCCTCTCATGCTCACATTCTGCCAATTGTCTCAATAATAACCTATAACATTTTTTAAAAAAGATTTTATTTATTTGTTTGAGAGAGGGTGAGAGCGAGCGAATGGGGGGGGCGGGGAGGAGCAGAGGGAGAGGGCCAAGCAGACTCTATATCGAGTGTGGAGTCCTACATAGGGTTTGATCCCATGACCCTGAGATCATGACCTGAGCCGAAATCAAGAGTCCAGTGCACTCAACCGACTGAGCCACCTAGATGCCCTAACATTTTTCTTTAGAAATTTTATTTTTAAGTAATCTCTACACCCAATGTGAGGCTTGAACTTAAAACCCTGAGATCGAGAGTCGCATGTCAGCCAGGCACCCCAACATTTTTTCTTCAATACATGATCATGCCTTTTCCCTTTGTAATTAATAATCAGTGGTGACATACTTTGTATGTTAAAATCCTATTTCTCATCAAAATTTAACGAATAGTTTCAGCTCTCACTGATAATTTTTTCTCAAATCAGCTATTAGTATGACAGTAAAATGCTCTTCAAAGTCTTTCATTTTTCAACACTTATTAGATGTCATTCTGTAAGCTTGTTTTCCCTTATTATTTATCAATATATCATCTATTCTTATTACCAACACTTCTGACACCAAATGTGTGTGTTTTCTACACCAAACAATTATCCAGTTCTCTGTGGATACCAACTGGGTGTCCTACAATTCAGTTCAATTCTGACACTACCTGGAGTTAGCAAGACCCTACAGGTTAAGGGCTCGATCACACGAGACTGCTCCCCACTTCAGAGCCATCACAAGTCCAGACCTCCCATAATTCTGACCAACTGGCTATAAATCACAGGTTTCCATGACCACTCCTTGGGTTCAGTAATTTGCTAGAATGGCTCATAGAACTCAGGAAGATTATTTGCTATTACTAATTTATTATAAAAGGTACAACTCAGGAACAGCCAAATGAAAGAAATGTATAGGACAAGGTGTAGGGGAAGAGGTATGGAACTTTCATGTCTTCTCTGAGCATGTCACCCTCCCAGCACCTTGATGTGTTAAAAAACCTGGAAGTTCTCTGAACCCTGTAGTTATTATGGAGGTTTCATTATGTAGACATGATTGAGAAAAATCACTGGCCATTATTGATTAACTCATTCTGTAGCCTCTCTCATCTCCTTGGAGATCCTGAGGCGGGGCTGAAAGTTCCCAACCTTTAATCATGCCTTGGTCTTTCTGGCACCCATCCTGAAGCTATCTAGGAGCACCTCAGCCAAGAATCTCATTAGTATTACCAAAGGCAGTCTTATCACTCAGGAAACTCCAAGGGTTTTAGAAGCTCTTTTGCTAGGGAACCAGGGATGAAGACCGAATGTTTATTATATCACAGTATCACCCTCTCTATCTAGTTAGTATAGGCTTGTGGATTTTTATTTAGTGAATTACATTAGTATCTTAAGGGGTTCTTTTTCTTTTTTTCTTTTCTTTTTTTTTTTAGATTTTTTATTTATTTATTTATTTGACAGAGACAGACACAGTGAGAGAGGGAACACAAGCAGTGGGAGTGAGAGAGGGAGAAGCAGGCTTCCTGCGGAGCATGGAGCCTGATATGGGGCTCGATCCCAGGACCCTGGGATCATGACCTGAGCTGAAGGCAGACGCTTAACGACTGAGCCACCCAGGCGCCCCTTCTTCTATTTTTTTTTTTAAATTTTTTTATTTGAGAGGGAAAGCACACATGAGCCAGGGCCAGGGTTGGGAAGGGGTGGGGGAGAGGGAGAAGCAGGTTCCCTGCTGAGCAGGGAGTCTGACTCGGGGCTCAAACCCTGGACCCCGAGATCATGACCTGAGCTGAAGGCAGACGCTTAACTGACTGAGCCACCCAGGCGCCCGAAGGGTTTATTTTTCTTTAAGTAAATGATAATGACTTTTTCTAATTTGGCATGACCTAGTAAGAGGAAATGAGCTAATATCAAAACCAAAGGTCTTTTATTTAGCATTCTTGGTTTTTTAGGAACAGAGATTACCTCAGATGCTTTGTAATTTTGAAGCTATACTGTAAGGATACACGTAGTAAGAATAAAAGGACAAATCTCAGCAGCTTGGCAAGAACTCTCAGAACCTACGGAAAGTCAAACAGATTTTAGTCCACTCTCCCTTTCCCTGAACAGGAACAAATAGGACAATTATGTGAGCCTCATGGAGAACAGAACTGGTAGGCTATTCTAGAATCTCAGAAGGTTATGGATTCTTGGTTATCTTGTCCATCTAGCTTTAGGAATTCACAGATCCACTAATAACCTGACTTCTTTTTAAGTCTTTCTGGTTTTCTTCCTATTCTTAACTGTCTGGTATATCCATAATTGCTGAGAAAAAGAGAGAGAGGGAGAGAGGCATGGGAGGTTCTCACCATTGTTGCTTGGGCAGAGCTTCCCCTACCAGAACCCTCATATTTTGCTTACCAATCTTCAGACTATGGCAGGTGCCCATTCCCAGCCCACTCAGATATATGTATGGAGTCATGATTTTCAGAACACATTCCTTTTCATGGAATACCCTTGTAGTAGGGTTGTTGGAGAGGGCATTTTCCCTAAGTGGCTATTACGGATATAGTTTGCAATATGTATCTGCATCCTGGTTCTTCATCCTTCCAGAACAGAGCCTTACTCTGTCTGTAGGCAACATAAGCTAAGTGATTGACATTCTGAGTTATTTTCAGAATATTAATATGTGATATTTATTTTAATTTATTTTCAGTAATGATAATGCTGAAAATTGGTATAAAACTTAGACAAGGATTTTCAATAATCTAATACCTGGTATTCACTAAAAGTATTATGAAAGCATGACTTGTAATTAAGTGTGCCTCATTAATTTAGCCTGATTAAGAGGTATAAATATAACTGTATATTTCCTTTACTTTTGTGTTACTATGGCATCATCATTTAGTATTTTCCTTAAAAGCTATTTAGCACTTTCTATGTAAATCTGTGTAGACTAGACTGTTTTCCCTTAACATTTTCCAGAAGCCCAAAATAGACTTCCCACATTGTATAATTTGCTTCTGAAAATTTCCTGCATTAAGTTTCACTTGTTCATGTGTTCTTGTTATTTAATATGACTGAAATATTAATAACTAATTGTTTAAAGTGGAGTATTTCAGTTAATTCCATGTATAATTAAAAAATTTAAATACATTAACATTTTACAACATAGTCTGTGATTGGGATTAGGACTGTTTGTGTTTGCTATTCCAATACTCAGTATAATATTTGATATTTGGATAAAATGCTATTTCTCATATCAAGTATATTTGTTTAAAATTTTAGAGAGGATATACTAGGGAGCTTGGAAAATTTGTATTTAACATAAAATTATTTGATTATTTTCAGATATTAAAAATACAGAACAGTTTTTGGGAATCTCACAGGCTTATATGACTATTAGATTTTGCAGGTTTGCATCCTTTAATGATATGTGTCTTTTTTTATTTTGTCATACATAAAACATTTGATCTCTGGGTCTTGCTCAAAATGGAATAAAGTGTGGGAAAAATGAGATGAGATACCCTTTCAATTCTTTTCTAGAGCCCATAAAACTGTCTCATTTCTTTGAAGCAGTCTCTCCCAAATGATTAACTTTATGTCACAAGAGGAAACAAACCTTTATTTTAAAGTACAATACTTTCCTTGTACATTGTATGAATTGTTAAATGTGTTGACGTTTTAAAAAGCTGCCTGATGGAACCAACTATTTACAACAAGCCCAGGCCAGCCAGAACTACTTGGGGTGGGCATATAGACTTACTGAAGTTAAAACTACAAGGCAAGATTATTCTAGAGACATGAAGTCTGGGTTTTGGCTTCAGGAAATATCACTTTGAAATTACTCTCTAGGTAGAATTAAATAAAAATTTGAAATATGTGCCTAAAATTAATGAAGTTACCATACTGAATTGAACTCATTGCCAAGGGATTTTTAAAAACATTTTGGTTACTGTTATTTTAAATTCTTTAAGAATGTTTGAAACTGAATTGTGGAACTACTTTATAATGAAGGCTTTAAAACAACATGGTCTTTCCTGGCTGTGAAAATGTGATTTTTATTATAAGTTGATTATGAGAAAGCTATTTATTTAACCTATGTCTGACTGAAAAGATAAAATTACTTAACTGTGTGCCTGTAAAAAGAAAATAAACTCTCTTCTCATTGTAATAAACAACGGGGTGAAAAGTTAAAATACAGGTGTCTAGGATTCATAGTTATTTTCTGAATTCTTATTCTAAGTGGTGGAAATGATCATTTTAATATTAGGAAAATTCTAATTTTTTATATTGTCTATAGGATTTATATATATGTATACACATATATACACAGACTATGCTGTATGCTATATATGTATTGTAGTATGAGGTTATATATATACTCTATACTGTGTAAGATATTCTTATATTTATAACATACAGTATATATACTATATATTGTACAAAGTATGTGTATATATATAGTGTATGTATATTTATGTAGTGTGTGTGTGTATATATATATAGAGAGAGAGACAGAAACAGAGGCTGACAGATATACTGTCTAGAGTAGAGAACAGTGCATTTCTAGGCTATTTCTATTATGTCATATGGAGAAATAATTATATCAGTAATCCTAAGTCTTTTTAGTTACAACAATTATCTTCTAAGCAGGACTTCCTTTGCCATATATTTTAAGCTTGTGCTATATAGAATTACTGGTGGCAGTGTGTACGTTTATCTTTTCGTTTTGGCCCTCTGCTAAGCAGACTATTGTCAAAGGACTTTTTTTTTTTTTTTTTTTTTTTAAGTAGCTCCACACCCAGTGTGGGGCTTGAACTCAGGACGCTGAGAATAATAGTTGCATGCTCCACTCCCTGAGCCAGCCAGCCATGCCCAACATGGGGCTTGAACTCAGGACGCTGGGAGTAAGAGTCACATGTTCTACTGACTGAGCTACCAGGCACCCTCTCAAAGGATACATTTTAAAAGAGAATGTGATCATGACTTTCATACAAATATAAAATGAAAATATACTAAAGATTATATTTTACTCATTAATTAATTATATTATGATACTGTTGCCAGTTCAAAGTACCACATGTTTATGGTCTAAGGGATGCTGAAATGAACGTACAAGTGAATGCAGAACAGATAAAACTGATCAATATCCACTGGACAATAATCAGGACCAATTTGCATTTCTAGGACATGTTTGTATTAGTATCCATTTCCACAAGTGAACTTCTCTTTCTACAGACTTATAAAAAAGTCTAGTCAATGACAAATGCCTGAAATAGTCAAGATACCCGTTTAATTCCAGTCTTTCACAGTTTTTCCTTACTGTCCAATACTGTTTTCATTTCTGGTATTTTATATTAACTTGATTTGAGTAGTTGCATGAGAAAAATTGTTTCATGTCCATCTACTGATTTCAGTTTAGTCATGTAAATTCTGTGAGGGCAGGTACTCAAAAATGCATGAATCTATTAATCAATAAAATGATGTTCTGGTGTAAATACAAAAGTTGAATGGTTAAAACCTATGTCCTGCTTCAAAAAATAGAAGAAAATAGGGTTTTTATAAACCTAATATTATTTTAATTGTAATGGAGGAGTCAGTTATTTGAAGGAATCCAGCAATGAATACTTTTGAAAAGCAAGAATTCTTTTTGGATAGAATTAATTCCTCCTTGCCTTTTTATTTTATAAATGAGAGCTATGTATATCACATTTTAAGTTGGGTATAACTTTAACTCCAAAATAATTAGAAGTGCTGAACCATGAGTGAAGCAAGTATGGCATGTTATATTTATGAAATCCTCATATTGTATGATTTTGCTCTGATGTTTGCTCTCTTGCCATTGTATTTTATAACTAATAATAATATCTTAGAACTAACTTAGAGTTACATACCCCTCTCTCATTTTGAGGAATACCAAGTATGGTGAGGTAAACTGTACCTATACCCCTGGCAGCTGGACTGTGAGTCAGAGATAGTCTTGCTCAGGCCATTGACTTTTTTTTTTTTTTTTGAGAGACAGACTGAAAGAGAGAGAGAGGGAGAGAGAAAGCGTGAGCACACAAGCAGGGCAGAGAGGAAGAGGGAGAAGCAGACTCCTGGCTGAGCAGGGAACCTGATGCGGGACTCTATCCCAGGACCCTGGGATCATGACCTGAGCCGAAGGCAGATGCTTAACCAACTTAGCCACCCAGGCACCCCCAGGACATTGACTTTTAAGGGAGTGATGGATGTTAAATTAGTTAGATCAGATGATGCAGCTGTGGAATAGTTTCAGCAGTATGGGTGTGGAGAGTGGGGATGAATATTCAGTGGGTTCTCAGGGCTATGGGGCCTGAGTTTATGGCTTAGGATTTTCATCATACCCTGCCTCCTTTGATTTCCTTGGGAGTCTGATTCTCTGGGCTTCTATTGATTCTATGATCTACCTGATTTCTTTGCAGTCAGTTTCTTTTCTGCTAAAGTTAACTGGACTTCGTCTCTGTTGTTTATTAAGCAAACAAAAACCGAAACAAAACTCTAATAGAAGAAACAATCAAGTACATGATTATGTTTCTAGTTATGTGATCATTATCAAATTTACATAGGACAAAGTGAAGTATATATTATTGTATGTGGGGAAAATAGAAACAATGCTGAAATAATTAGGTTGCTGAATTGTAACGTAACAGACCACATGAATCAATTTATGGAATAATAGTATACCTATGAATATATCATTTTGAAGTATTGTAGTCCATCTTTTACCTTAAGAGTCATATGCCCAAGAATATCCTTTGAATATTTAAAACTTCTCTGGCATCTTAAAATATTAGCTGCTTCTAGTAATAGTGGAGTAGCTCGTATTGAACTAATCCTCCTGCAGAAAACCATTATAAATTCTGGACAAAATACAAAAACCCCACAACTCTGAAGGCACTGGAGAGTGACCATAAGCAGGCAGAAATGGAAGGGGAGTCAACACTTGGAGAGAATAACACTGCATAAACAAAAATGAGATTTTATTGCCAGCAGACTTGCATTACAAGACATGCTGGAAGGGAGTTCTTCAGGCTGAAGGGAAATGATACCAGATGGAAACTTGGATTTTTCATAGGAATAAAAAGCACTGGAAATGGGAAGTATGTGGGTAAATGTATTTATTATTCCCCAATTCCTTTAAAACACATCTGAGTGTTTAAGGAAAAATTGTAATATTGTATTGTGAGGTTTCAATATGGCAATATGTAGATGTAATACCTACAATGATTATAGCATAATGTTGAGGAAGGGAAATTGCAAGGTTCCTGCATTTTTATGAAGTGGTACAATATTAACTCTCAGTAGACTGTGAAAAGTTAAGGATGTATGTTATCTTTAGAGCAACCACTAAAAAATAATGCAAAGAGGGATTGCTAAAATATGAGGTTAGCAGTTTTCAATATGCTGGCATGCAGCTGAATCCATATTTCAAAAAAGAATAACAAATGTATTTAAATTATTAGATTTCAAACATAAGATAATTTTTAATGGTAGAGTAGAAAATACTAGCAGCATGTAAAAGGACTGAAATAATGCAGAAACTCTCTGGTAAATAATAATAATTATTGTTAAAATTTATTGAATGCTATGTATCAGCACTGTTAAGCTCTTTACATATATTATTACATTTATTCATTACAACATCCTTAATAGGGTAGTTACTATTATTAGTTCCATTTTACCATAAGTGAGGTATTAAATAATATGGTTTTAAATAATTTATCCGAGGTATCATAGCTAGTAAGTAGCAGAGGCAAAATTTGAACCCAGAATACCTGATTTTTAGAGTTTGTGCTCCTAACTACTGTATTATATTTCCTCAGAAAATGAAACCTGAATTAAGCCTCATGACCAACATATTGCAAATAAAGTACAGTATATGAATAAGACTAAATTAAAGGTGAAGCATGTGTTGAAATATGAAATATGAGGAAATGTCAATTCCTATTTCTAATATTCTTAGCATTCTCTTTTCCTCATGTGTAATATATACATTTCAGTTTCTCCGATATAAACTTGGTAATGATCATCTAGCTAGTGTATCTCCGTGGTTAATCCCTGGGGTGGGTAATTCCTATCCCAAATTCTCCACTCTTTGGCTTTATTTTGTCCCTTAGCGCTTTCTTTACTTTGGTGGCCCCCTCTTTCAATATATCTGGCTGGAAAGCGAGAACTTCTTATAGCCTGGAGTAGGAAAAATGAGGGAAAGTTTGTGATTCATAGGCCATGAAGAAGAGAAAAATCAGGCTACTGTTTGGTGGGGAACGACATAGAGTTATATTGACTGCCCTCTGTGTATCAGGTTCATAAAAATGATCTGCATTCTGTCTTCTGCCATTTCTGTTTAACAATACATGGTATAGCTATGTTTTCAAACTTTTTTTGTTAAATAGCAAAGAATCTTTTTTCCAAGTTAAAAATCTCATTTTATTGCAATGTGGAAAACAAAAGTGGTATTTTATCTACACAGATGTTTTAGTAAGTTCGTATTTGTAATGTTTGCATCAAGTCAGATTAATCACGTTTTGCCGAAAGCAGAATTTGAAAATGAGAACTGTAGATAATTATGATCTTAGTCTCAGCACCCAGCTATTTCTGTGGTTTTGGTTGCTGAATGTTGAGATAAGTGGTGAAAAATGGCCTTACTAACAGAGGGGCAGAGAGTCATGTATCACATCCCCACCCCTTTTCTTGGGTTATCTTGAGTGATTATAACTATGTATAGACACTTGAGGTTTAAGGCATGTAAAAAAAATCTGAAGGGTCTTTTGAACTGCTCACTAGGGGTCCTTCCTGTGTTGAAGTCAGGTAGCCTACTCTGAGGGACCACTGACTAAACTGAAAACATGCTTGCTAGCCACATCAACCAGGATAGAGCAAATACCGTGGAGGTGGAGAATTTGGGGGTTTTAAGTCATCACATATACTATTAGTCTTTTAAAACTGCCTTTTTGCTTTTGTATGTCAATGATAGCTCCAGTGCACTTATGCCTTGTCCATGTGACTTAGCAAATGTTTGCAATCAGGAAATTGGGTATAGGCCCCAGCACCAAAGATAAAGAAGGCAGAAAGCCAGGTGGTGTTCATTTTCAGGTAGGATAACATTTAAAATCCTTGGGCTCTCCCATCTATTTTTTGACATTGCTTCCTTGGGCTTCTCTCCATCCAGTTGGATCTTTGCATAGATGACATAGTGTAGCCCTATCTAGATATATGTGAAATAATTCATAACATATATGAGGCATAAAAAAAATATATATAAGTGTACCCCTATCCCCCTCCAGTTTAAGAAATAAAACATTACCAGTGCTTCTAAAGCACCGATAGGTCCCACCACAATTTCATTCCCTTCCTTCCCTATCAGAGATAACTATCCTGAGTTTTGAGTTATTCTCTGGCTTTTCTTCATAAATTTCTCATTTATATCTTAAGTTGTTTCATGTTTAGTTTTGATCATTTAAAAATTTTATATAAATGAAATCATAGGTATTTTTCTTCAGCTTGCTCCTTTGCTCAGTATAGTAGAGAATCAGTCATCTTGTTGTCTGCTGTATACTGAGACCTTTGGGTTGTTTTTTATTTTTAACTATTTCAAACATTGCTACCATATACATTTTTGTACTTGTCTCCCAGTACACATGAGAAGCTCTCATGGAATTTTTAAAGCTCTTCAGACTGAAGAAGGACTGTCTTCAGGAATCTCTTTAGTAGTTTCCACAGTCAGAGACTTCTTCGTGTTTTCTTATTTAAGCTAGTTATATTATAGTTTAACTTGTTTCCTTATGTTCTAGAAAGCATAGTGGTTGAACCAGCTTCAAAACTCCCAACTTTCTCATGTCTGTGTGATTTTCGGCAAGTTATTTAACCTCTCTGGCCTCAGGTCCTCACTTGCAAACTACCTCGTATGGTTGTTTTAAGGATCAATGAATTAATCTATATAAAGTGCCTGAAACATGGTAAACATTTAAAAATTTTAGCTATCATTATTCTATTCTACCCATAATGGAAATGGAAAAAGCTTGTCATTATCTTTTATGAGAGACCCATTTATACATTTAAATTTATTACTTCCCAGTCCTGTCCTTTTGGAAGCTTACTTATCAGTAAAAATTTACTTGTTTATTCCAAAAATTTAAACATTTACTAGATGCATGGCATTGTATAAGTCATGGGGCATACAATCAGCAACTAAACTGGATGTCTCTGCCTTTAAGAAACTTAAGAGTTTAGTAGAGTTTAGAGACATAAAATAAATACACAAGTATTGAATTTCAGACTGTTATTAGTGCTATGAAAGGAAAGAATATGGACTATGAGGGGGATAAAAGCAAGGAAATATCTCCTTGAGATGGAGGAACTAGAGAAAGCCCCTTTTAGCAACTGATATTTAAGCTGCAATAAAAGCAAAGTAGGGAGAGGAGTGTTCCCTAAAGGGGGTTATCATGTGCCAGGACTTTCAGGTGGAGAAGAGCTGGTATGTTGGGGGCCTAAGGGAAGCCAGAGAGGCTAAAGCTTAGCAAGGTGGGAGCAGTTGAAATTGGAGAAACTGGAAGAAATACACTCAAGGACTTGCAGGCCAAGTAAAGAACAACAAAGGGGAATTGCAATGGATTTGAAGATGGAGAGGGGCAGGATCCATTTACATCATAAAGGAGCTGCCTGCAGCATAGAGAAGGTATTAAATATAGATTAGTTGGGGAGGCTGTAATCAGTTTTAGAGGTGGCAGATGATGATGGCAGGGGAGATGGAGAGAACTAGACTTTCAGAAATATTTAAGATATAGAATAGACAAGACTGGGTGATGGTTGTTTTTGTAACCATGGGTGGTGAGAGAGAGGGAGGTGTCAAAGATAGTTCTGGTTTTTGATTTATCAACCTTCTGTGCTAACTTTTGAATTGTATTTGTCATTTTTTATTTAATATGCCCAGACTTACAACTTTTCTCTTCAATTGTATAAACTGTAATAGAATTTAGTGCTTTTTAAAAATAGATACTTGGGGTATCTGACTGACTCAGTCAGAGGAGCATGTGGTGCACTCTTGATCTCAGGGTTGTGAGTTTGAACCCCATGTTAGGTGTAGATTACTTAAATGAATAAATAAAAACTTAAAAAAGAACTAAAATCTTAAGAAAATAGATGCTTGACTAATGTGGGATTCTTGGTTTTATATACTGATTTCCTGCTTGCTTTTAAGATTACCTTGCAATATAATAATTTTTAAAAATTTTTAAGACTTTACAATGAGCAAGGCACTGGTTAGACAAAGTGAGCGATTCAGAAGTAAATTGAATGTAAGCACAGTACTAAACCACTGACACCCTATTTACTTCAGTGGCTCCTAGATGTCTTAAGTATATATAATTCATCTTGCAGGGTTTGAATATTTCTTGAATTTTTTGAATACTTGCTTTTTTAATTTTTAATTTTCTTTTTTTTAATTATGTTAGTCATCATTAGTTTTTGATGTAGTGATCCATGATTCATTATTTGCATATAACACCCAGTGCTCATTACAACACAGGCCCTCCTTAATGTCCATCACTGGGCTAACCCACCCCCCTACCCCCATCCCCTCTGAAACCCTCAGATTTTCGGTTTCTTTTTCTTTTTTTTATGTTATGTTAGTCACCATACACTACATCATTAGTTTTTGATGTAGTGTTCCATGATTCATTGTTTGTGTATAATACCCAGTGCTCCACGCAATACGTGCCCTCCTTAATACCCATCACTGGGCTCACCCATCCCCCCACCCCCTCCCCTTTAAAACCCTCAGTTTGATTCCCAGAGTCCATAGTCTCTCATGGTTCGTCTCCCCCTCTAATTCCCCCCCCTTCATTTTTCCCTTCCGTCTCCTAATGTCCTCCATGCTGTTCCTTATGTTCCACAAATAAGTGAAACCATATGATAATTGTCTTTCTCTGTTTGACTTATTTCACTTAGCATAATACCCTCCAATTCCATCCATGTTGATGCAAAAGTTGGGTATTCATCCTTTCTGATGGCTGAGTGATATTCCATTGTATATATGGACTACATCTTCTTTATCCATTCATCTGTTGAAGGGCATCTCAGCATTTTCCACAGTTTGGCAATTGTGGACGTTGCTGCTATGAACATTGGAATGCATAGGTACCTTCTCTTCCCTACATATGTAATTTTGGGGTAAATACCCAGTAGTGCAATTGCTGGGTCATAGGGTAGCTCTATTTTTAACTTTTTGAGGAACCTCCACACTGTTTTCCAAAGAGGTTGTACCAACTTGCATTCCCACCGACAGTGTAAGAGGGTTCCCCTTTCTCCACAACCTCTCCAACATTTGTTGTTTCTTGCCTTGTCAATTTTTGCCATTCTAACTCGTATAAGGTGGTATCTCAATGTGGTTTTGATTTGAATTTCCATGATGGCTAATGATGTTGAACATTTTTTCATGTGTCTGTTAGCCATTTGTATGTCTTCTTTGGAGAAATGTCTGTTCATGTCTTCTGGCCACTTTTTGACTTATTTGTTTTTTTGGGTGTTGAGTTTGAGAAGTTCTTTATAGATCTTGGATACCAGCCCTTTATCTGTAGTGTCATTTGCAAATATCTTCTCCCATTCTGTGGGTTGCCTGTTTGTTTTGTTGACTGTTTCCTTTGCTGTGCAGAAGCTTTTTATCTTGACGAAGTCCTAAAAATTCATTTTCGCTTTTGTTTCCCTTGTCTTTGGAGACGTGTTTTGAAAGAAGTTGCTGTGGTTGATGTTGAAAAGGCTACTACCTATGTTCTCCTCTAGGATTTTGATGGATTCCTGTCTCACACTGAGGTCTTTCATCCATTTAGAGTTTATCTTTGTGTATGGTGTAAGAGAATGGTCGAGTTTCATTCTTCTATATATAGCTGTCCAATTTTCCCAGCATCATTTATTGAAGACACTGTCTTTTTTCCATTGCATATTTTTTCCTGCTTTGTCGAAGATTAGTTGACCATAGAGTTGAGGGTCCATATCTGGGCTCTATTCTGTTCCATTGATCTAGGTGTCTGGTGTTGTGCCAGCACCATGCTGTCTTGGTGATCACAGCTTTGTAATATAGCTTGAAATCTGGCAGTATGATGCCCCTAGCTTTGTTTTTCTTTTGTAACATTTCCTTGGCGATTCGGGGTCTTTTCTGGTTCCATACAAATTTTAGGATTGTTTGTTCCAGCACTTTGAAAAATGCCATTGGTATTTTGATCAGGATGGCATTGAAGGTATAGATTGCTCTGGGTAGCATAGACATTTTAACAATGTTTATTCTTCTGATCCATGAGCATGGAATGTTTTTCCATCTTTTTGTGTCTTCTTCAATTTCTTCCATGAGTGTTCTGTAGTTCCTAGAGTATAGATCCTTTACCTCTTTGGTTAGGTTTATTCCAAGGTATCTTAAGGTTTTTGGTGCTATTATAAATGGAATCAATTCCTTAATTTCTCTTTCTACAGTTACATTGTTAGTGTATAGGAAAGCAACTGATTTCTGTGCATTGATTTTGTATCCTGCCACATGGTATCCTTTGCCAATTTGAATACCTTTTATTTCTTTTGTTGTCTGATTGCTGTTGCTGGGACTTCCAGTACTATGTTGAACAATAGTGGCGAGAGTGGGCATCCTTGTCATGTTCCTGATCTTAAGGGAAAGGCTCTTAATTTTTACCCATTGAGAATATTTGCTGTGGGCTTTTCATAGATGGTTTTTATGAAATTGAGGAATGTTCCCTCTATCCCTACACTCTGAAGAGTTTTAATCAGGAAAGGATGCTGTATTTTGTCAAATGCTTTTTCTGCATCAATTGAGAGGACCATGTGGTTCTTGTCTCTTCTCTTGTTTATGTGTTATATCACATTGATTGATTTGTGTATGTTGAACCACCCTTGTATCCCAGGGATAAATCCCACCTGGTTTTGATGGATAATCCTTTTAATGTACTCTTGGATCCTATTAGCTAGGATCTTGTTGAGAATTTTGGCATCCATATTCATCTTGGATATTAGTCTGTAATTCTCCTTTTTGATGGGGTCTTTGCCTGGTTTTGGGATCGAGGTAATGCTGGCCTCATGGAATGAGTTTGGAAGTTTTCCTTCTGTTTCTGTTTTTTTGAAACGGCTTCAGGAGAATAGGTATTATTTCTTCTTTAAATGTCTGGTAGAATTCCCCTGGGAGACCATCTGGCCCTGGACTCTTTGTTTTTGGGGAGGTTTTTGATCACTGCTTCAATTTTGTTACTGGTTATTGGTCTATTGAGATTGTCAGTTTCTTCCTGTTTCAGTCTTGGTAGTTTATAGGTTTCCAGGAAGGCATCTGTTTCTTCCAGATTGCTTAATTTATTGGCATATAGTTGCTGATAATAATTTCTAATAATTGTTTCTATTTCCTTGGTGTTAGGTGTGATCTCTCCCCTTTCATTCATAATTTTATTAATTTGGGTCCTTTCTCTTTTCTTTTGGATAAGTCTGGCCAGAGGTTTATTGATCTTATTAATTCTTTCAAAAAACCAGCTTATAGTTTCGTTGATCTGCTCTATTGTTTTTCTGTTTTCTATTTCATTTATCTCTGCTCTAATCTGTATTATTTCTCTTCTCCTGCTTGGTTTAGGTTTTATTTGCTGTTCTTTCTCCAGTTCCTTTAGGTGTAAGGTTAGCTTGTGTATTCAGGATTTTTCTTTTTTGAGTGAGGCTTGGATGGCTGTGTATTTCCCCCTTAGGACCACCTTTCCAGTGTCCCATAGGTTTTGGACCAATGTGTTTTCGTTCTCATTGGTTTCCATGAATTGTTTAAGTTCTTCTTTAATTTCCTGGTTGACCCAAACATTCTTTAGCAGGATGGTCTTTAGCTTCCAAGTGTTTGAATTTCCTCCAAATTTTTTCTTGTGATTGAGTTCCAGTTTCAAAGCATTGTGGTCTGAAAGTATGCAGGGAATAATCTCAGTCTTTTGGTATCGGTTGAGACCTGATTTGTGACCCAGTATGTGGTCTGTTCTGGAGAAAGTTCCATGTGCATTGGAGAAAAATGAGTATTCTGTTGTTTTAGGGTGGAATGTTCTGTATATATCTATGAAATGCATCTGGTCCAGTGTGTCATTCAAACCTCTTGTTTCTTTGTTGATCTTCTGCTTAGATGATCTGTCTATTGCTGAGAGTGGAGTATTGAGGTCTCCTACTATTAAAGTATTATTATCAGTATGATTCTTTATTTTGGTTCACAGTTGGCTTATGTAGTTGGCTGCTTCCATGTTGGGGGCATAGATATTTACAGTTGTTAGATCTTCTTGTTGGATAGACCCTTTAAGAATGATATAGTGTTCCTCTGTGTCTCTAACTACAGTCTTTAGCTTAAAATCTAATTTGTCTGATACGAGAATTGCTACCCCAGCTTTCTTTTGAGATCCGTTGGCATGGAAGATGGATCTCCATCCCTTTACTTTCAGTCTGGATATATCTTTAGGTTCAAAATGAGTCTCTTGTAGACAGCATATGGATGGGTCCTGTCTTTTTATCCAATCTGCAACCCTGTGCCATATCATGGGATTATTTAGGCCGTTCACGTTGAGAGTGATTATTGAAAGATATGATTTTATTGTCTTCATGTTGCCTGTGAAGTCCTTGTTTCTATAGATTGTCTCTGTAAATTTCTTTTCTATATTACTCTTGGGGTCTTTTTTCTTTTATAGAATCCCCCTTAATAATTCTTGCAGGGCTGGCTTGGTAGTCACATAATCTTTCAGTTTCTGCTGGTCTTGGAAGCTCCTTGTCTCTCCATCCGTTCTGAATGAGAGCCTTGCTGGATAAAGTATCCTTGGCTGCATGTTCTTCTCATTTAGTACCCTGAAATGTCTCGCTAGGCCTTTCTGGCTTGCCAGGTCTCTGTGGACAGGTCTGACATTATTCTGATGTTCCTCCTTCTGTATGTAAGAAATTTCTTCCCCCTAGCTACTTTCAGGATTGTTTCCTTGGATCTAAGATTTGCGAGTTGTACTATTATATGTCGGGACATTGATCTGTTCACAGTTCTTGGTTGGGGGGTCCTTTCTGCCTCTTGGACATGAATGCTTATTTCCTCCCCCAGATTAGGCAAGTTCTCAGCTACGATTTGCTCAAATATATCTCCTAGACCTCTCTCTCTCTCCACCCTCTCAGGGATCCCAATAATTCTGATATTGGAACATTTCTCTCTCAGTCTGATCTCTTGCGCTTTAAGCTGTTTTTCCCAGGCCTCCTTGGTTTCCTTCTTTTCTGTCATCTTATCGTCTAGCTCAGTAATTCGTTCTTCTGCCTTGTTTACCCTGGCAGTCAGAGTATCCAGTTTAGACTGCATTTCATTCATAGCATTTTTAAGTTTGGACTGATTAGATCTCATTTCTGCCCTTAGAGATTCTATGTTGTCGCTAATATTTTTCTCAAGTCTAGATATCGACTTCATAATTGTGACTGTGAAGTCTCTGACATCTTGCTTATATCCATATCCATTAGGTCTGTGACAGAGGCCACAGTCTCCGATTCTTTTCTTTGTTGGGGGTTCCTCCTCTTAGTCATTCTGTTAGGGGGTGGTTGAGGGAATGTACAGAGTCCAGAGTATTAACCAGGACCCGAGCAAGATGCACCTGTTTTATAGGAACCCTAGGGTTCTCGTCCTCTTGTTCTTCCAGCCTGTTTTCTGGGGGAGCGGCCATGCTGCACTGTTACTCAGGCAACCCTGATTAGGCAGAGTTCCCCTGCCCCTGTGTGGGGTGTGGGGACTCAGTGAAAACCGTTTTTTTGAGCTTTTGTTCTCTGGCAGCTTTCCCTGGAGGCTTTCCGTGTCTCTTCCTAGAGTCAGAGCAGAAGTGACCTTACCCAAACCTCTGTCCCAGAACAGAGAAATTGAAGTCTGCTCTTCACTGAGCTCTCCAGGACACACAGTTTTTGTTTCTGTCTACGCTGCTAAAAATCGCAGCCTCCCAGTTGTGGGCCCCACAGCAACTCTCCCAGAGGTCAATCCCAGGGCTGGGCCGTCTCTGCCCTTTGTGCTTCTAAAACCATGAGGTGCCCCTGGTTCAGGCGCACACACCTGCAGCTCCTGGATACTGTCTGGGGGCTGGACTAAAGTCCTTTCCCCGCCACTACTGGTCTGCGAGTCTTGTGCCCAGTCCCCAGTGCAGGATGTTTTTGCGCTCCGGTGTTATATCACCTTCCCAGAGCCAGCTTATGGCGGCTCCCTCCCCCTTCTGTTTATCTTCCAATATCTGCCTGCAGAATCATGGCTCTACCCTTTATACTTCAAGACCTATGGAGATTTTCTGCTTGTAGAGATCTCTCTCTATATATATATATCTATCTATCTATCTCTCTCTCTCTCTCTCTCTATATATATATATATATATATATATTCTTACATCTCAGGCTGATTTCGTGGGTGTTCAGAATGGTTTGGTAGATATCCAGCTAAATTCAGGGGACTGGTTGAAATAGGGTCCTCTACTCCTCCGCCATCTTCCCTCCTCCTGAATATTTCTTTGTCTTCTAGCATATTTTTTATTGGCTCTGACCAATGGTCATTCATATGTTTATTCAGACCCTTATTGAACTCAATTGTATTTTCAATCATGTATTCATAACAACAAGTTAATAGGTTTCTACTCATTTAAAAAACAATCCTTTTTAGGGGCGCCTGGGTGGCTCAGTCGTTAAGCGTCTGCCTTCGGCTCAGGTCATGATCCCAGGGTCCTGGGATCGAGCCCCACATCGGGCTCCCTGCTCGGCGGGAAGCCTGCTTCTCCCTCTCCCACTCCCCCTGCTTGTGTTCCCTCTCTCGCTGTGTCTCTCTCTGTCAAATAAATAAATAAAATCTTTAAAAAAAAAAAAAAACACAAAAAAAACAATCCTTTTTAGGAAGATCTTAAAACAGTCTCCTATAAGCTTTGAGGGTGCAGTTTTCTTTTTTTTAAATTGGAGTATAGTTGACATACAATGTAACATTAATTTTAGGTGTACAGCATAGTGATTGGACAACTCTGTATGTTCTAACATAAAGATTGTTGGCTTTTCTGTGAGGCCTCCTGAACAGTGGTGGCGGCTGGGAGTGGCCCTGGGGAGGAGAAGGTGGGGTGACGTCATCTTCCAGCCTACCAGCACAGTGGGACTTCACAGAGACACAGCACCCGCAGTGGAGTCTGGAGTCACTTACACCAAACCCTGCCCCCCTGCACCCAGCAGGGGCATATTCACTAGGGCAGGTATAACTTGAGCCAGTGCATCCAGCCTGTTCCTCAGAGGACCAGCACAGGACCCAGCATGTCCCGAGTCTACTGATTATAGAGTGCCCCAAAGTGTCAGCTTCAATTCTGGTAGAAATAGGACCAGGCCTTTTTGTTGTTGTTGTTGTTATGTATTTATTTATTTTCTTCCTTCCTTCCTTCCTTCCTTCCTTCCTTCCATCCATCCATCAGGCTTATAGTTTTTTGTTTGTTTTCTTGTTTTTTGGATCAGGCTTCTTTCTTTTCTTTTTCCCTTTTTTAAAAATTTTTTTTGAATCAGGCTTATAGTTTTTTGATTGCTTTTTTTGTTCCTTTTTTCTTTTTTTGGATCAGTTTTTGTTTTTTTTTTTTAATCAGGCTTATCTTAAACAAATCAGAGCACACCTATTTGAAGGTCCAAACATTCTCCACTGGAAGCAAGGAGGAACTCTGCAGAGGACTGACCTGTGGGAAAGAGCAGCCAAAACACAACAGCAGAGTGCACACCACATACATCCCAAACACTTCCTGAAGCACCAGGTCCTGGACAGTGTATGACCCCTTCTTAATATAGCATTTGTCTCAGGAGCAGGACAGAAACCTAGACAAAATGACAAGACAGAGGAATTCTCCCCAAAAGAAAGATCAAGAAGAAATCACAGCCAGGGATTTCTGAGCAAGAATTTAGAACAACAGCACAGTGGGACTTCACAGAGTCCCACTGCCCCCCTGCACCCAGCAGTAAGAATACTAGCTGTGCTTGAAAGTATAGAAGACACCAGAGAAACCCTTGCTGCAGAGATAAAAGACCTAAAAACTAATCAGGCTGAAATAAAAAATGCTATAACTGAGATGCAAAACCGACTGGATGTAATCACAAAGAGGATAGAAGCAGAGGATTGAATAGGTGATATAGAAGATAAAATTATGGAAAATAATGAAGCTGAAAAGAAGAGGGAAAGAAAACTATTAGATTACAAATATAGACTTAGGGAACTCAGCAATTCCACAAAGTGCAATAATATCCATATCATAGGAACCCCAGAAGAAGAGTGGGGAAAAAGGGGCAGAAGGTTTATTTGACAAATTATAGCTGAGAACTTCCCTATCTGGGGAAGAAAACAGGCATTCAAGTCCAAGAGGCCCAGAGAACTCCCCTCACAATCAAAAACAGGTCAACACCAAGACATGTAATAGTGAAACTTGCAAAATACAAAGATAACAAGAGAATGTGGAAAGCAGCTAGGGACAAAAGGTCCTTAACCTATAAAGGTAGACACATAAAGTTAGCAGCACACCAGAAGAGAGTGACATGAAATATTCAACGTGCTAAATGTGCAAAGTATGCAGCCAAGAATACTGTATCCAGCAAGGCTGTCATTCAGAATAGAGGGAGAGATGAAGAGTTTCCAAGACAAGCAAAGACTAAAGTGAGATCATGAACACTAAACCAGCTCTGCAAGAAATATCAGAGGGGATCCTTTGAATGGGAAAGAGAGACCAAAAGCAATGAAGACTAGAAAGGAACAGAGACAGTCTACAGGAACAGTGGCTTTACAGGTGTAAATGGTACTAAATTCATCTCTATCAGTAATTACTCTGAATGTAAATGGACTCAATGCTCCAATAAAAAGACATAGGTTATCAGAATGGATAAAAAAAAACCAAGACCCATTGGTAATGCTGCTTAAAAGAAAGTCATTTTAGACCCAAAGACAACCTCCAGATTGAAAGTGAGGGGGTAGAGAACCATATATCCTGCTAATGGACCTCAAAAGAAAGCTGGAGTAGCCATACATATATCAGACAAAGTAGATTTTAAACCAAAGACTATAACAAGAAATAAAGAAGGGCACTATATCATAATAAAGGGGTCTATCTGACAAGAAGACCTAACAATTGTAAATACTTATGCCCCCAATGTGGGAGCACCCAGATATAAAAATTGATAAGCTTAAGGAAAATCATTGATAATAATACAATAATAGTAGGGGACTGTAACACCCCACTCACTGCTATGGACAGATCATCTAAACAGCATATTAACAAGGAAACAATGGCTTTGAATGACACACTGGACCAGAGGGACTTAACAGATATATTCAGAGCATTTCATCCTAAAGCAGCAGAAGACACATTCTTTTTGAACGCACATGGAACATTCTCCAGAATAGATCGCATACTGGGTCATAAATCAGGCCTCAACTGGTACAAAAAGATTGAGATCATACCATGCATATTTTCAGACTGCAACACTATGAAAGTTGAAGTCTACCACAAGAAAAAATTTGGAAAGACCACAAATACTTGGAGGGTAAAGGACATCCTACTAAAGAATGAGTGGGTTAACAAGGAAATTAAAGAAGAAATAAAAAAAATAATACATTGAAGAAAATGAAAATGAAAACACAACAGTCCGAAATCTTTGGGATGCAGCACAGGTGGTCATAAGGGGAAGTATATAGCAATACAGTCCTTCCTTATGAAGCAAGAAAGTCTCAAATACACAACCTAATTTTACACGTAAATGAACTGGAGAAAGAACAGTAAATAAAGCCTAAAACCAGCAGAAGAAGGGAAATAAGATTAGAGCGGAAATCAATGAATAGAAATTAAAAAAAAAAAACAACAAATCAACAAAGCTAGGAGCTGGTTCTTTGGAAGAATTAACAAAATTGATAACCCCCTAGCCAGACTTATCAAAAAGAAAATAGTGAGGACCCAAATAAATAAAATCACAAAGGAAAGATGAGAGATCATAACCAACACTGCAGAAATACAAACAATTATAATGAAGATTATGAGCAATCATATGCCAATAAATTGGGCAATCTGGAAGAAATGGATAAATACCTAGAAACATACACTACCAAAACTGAAGCAGGAAGAAATAGAAAATTTGAACAGACCCATAACCAGCAAAGAAATTGAATCAGTAATCAAAAATCTCCCTGACAAACAAGAGTCCAGGATGGATGGCTTCCCAGGTGAATTCTAGCAAGCAAACATTTAAAGAAGAATTAATATGTATTCTTCTGAAACTATTCCAAAAAATAGAAATGGAAAGAAAACTTTGAAACTCATCCTGTGAGGCCAGCATTACCTTGATTCTAAAACCAGGCAAAGATCCACTAAAAAGGAGAATTACGAAAGATCAGTATCCCTGATAAACATGAATGCAAAAATTCTCAGAAAGGTACTACCTAATTGAATCCAACAGTATATTTACAAGTACTATTCACCACAATCAAGTGTGATTTATTCCTGGCCTGCAGGAGTGGTTCAATATCCACAAATCAATCAGCATGATATACCACATTAATAAAAGAAAGGGTAAGAACCATATGATCCTCTCAATAGATGCAGAAAAAGCATTTGACAAAACAGAGCATCCTTTCTTGATAAAAACCCTCATGAAAGTAGGGATAGAGGGAACAACCTTGACATCATAAAGGCCACATATGAAAGACCTATAGGTAATATCATCTTCAGTGGCAAAAAAGTGAAAGCCTTTCTCCTTAGGTCAGGAACATGGCAGGGATGCCCACCACTGTTATTCAACATAGTACTAGAAGTCCTAGCCTCAGCAATCGACAAGAAAAAGAAATAAAAGGCATCCATATCGGCAAGGAGGAAGTCAAACTTTCACTCTTTGCAGATGGTATGATACTGTATATAGAAAACCCAAAAGACTCCAACGAAAAAATTGCTGCTAATGATACATGAATTCAGCAAAGGCACATATATAAAATCAACATACAGAAATCTGTTTCATTTCTATACACCAAAATGAAACATCAGAAAGAGAAATCAAGGAATCAGTCCCATTTACAATTGCATCAAAACTGATAAGATACCGAGGAATAAACCAACCAAAGAGGTAAAAGACCTGTACCCTGAGAATTGTAAAACACTGATGAAAGAAATTGAAAAGACACAAAGAAATGGAAAAACACTCCATGCTCATGGACTGGAAGAACAAATACTGTTCAAATGTCTGTACTACCCAAAGCAGTCAACATTCAATGCAATCCCTATCAAAATAGCACCAACATTTTTCACAGAACTAGAACAAACAATTCTAACATTTGTATGGAACCAGAAAAGACCCCAAATAGCCAAAGTAATGTTAAAAAAGAAAACCAAAGCTGGAGGCATCACAATTCCTGACTTCAAGCTGTATTACAGAGCTGTAATCATCAGGGCAGTATGGTTCTGGCACAAAAACAGACACATAGATCAATGGAACAGAATAGAGAATCTGGAAATGGACCTGTAACTATATGGTCAACTAATCTTCGACAAAGCAGAAAAGAATATCCAATGGAAAAAAGAGTCTCTTCAACAAGTAGTGTTGGGAAAAGTAGACAGTGACATGCAGAAGAATGAAACTGGACTACTTTTTTATACCATACACAAAAATAAATTCAAAATGGATGAAAGACCTAAATGTGAGACAGGAAACATCAAAATCCTAGAGAACACAGGCAGCAACTTCTTTGACCTTGGCCATAGCAACTTCTTACTGGACATGTCTCCAGAGGTAAGGGAAACAAAAGCAAAAAGGAACAATTGGGACTTCATCAAGATAAGAAGCTTCTGTACAGTGAAGGAAACAATCAACAAAACTAAAAGAGAAACTTCAGAATGGGAGAAGGTATTTTCAATTGATATATTCAATAAAGGGCTAGTATCAGAAATCTATAAAGAACTTATAAAACTCAACACTGAGAAAATAAATAATCCAGTTAAGGAATGGGCAGAAGACATGAACAGACATTTCTCCAAAGAAGACATGCAAATGGTTAACAGGCACATGAAAGAATGCAGAACCACCACTCCTCATCAGGGAAATACAAATCAAAACCACAATGAGATACTACCGCACGCCTGTCAGAATGGCTAAAATTAACAACCCAGGAAATGAGATGTTGGTGAGGATGTGAGGAAAGGGGAACTCTCTTACACTGTTGGTAGGAATGCAAACTGGTGCAGCCACTCTGGAAAACAGTATGGAGGGTCCTCAAAAAGTTAAAAATAGAACTACCCTACGACCCAGCAATTGCACTAGTAGGCATTTACCCAAAGGATACAAAAATAGATTCAAAGGGGCACATGCATCCTAATGTTTATAGCAGCAATGTCCACAATAGCCAAAATATGGAAAGACCCCAAATGTTAAAGAAGATGTGGTGTGTATATATATATATGTTTATGCACATATATATAATGGAATATGTACACACATATACATATATATACACATATACCTACACTGGAATATTACTTAGCCATCAAAAAGAGTGAAATCTTGCCATTTGCAATGATGTGGATAGAACTAGAGTGTATTATTCTAAGTGAAATAAGTCAGTCAGAGAAAGACAAATACCATGATTTCACTCATATGTGGAATTTAAGAAATAAACAGATGAGCACAGGGGAAGAGAAAGAAAAATAAAATAAGATAAAAACAGAGAGGGAGGCAAACCATAATAAACTCAACTATAGAGAACAAACTGAGGGCTGCTGGAGGGGAAGTGGGTGGGGGATAGCCTAAATGGGTGATGGGCATTAAGGAGAGTATGTGTTGTGATGTGCATTGGATGTTATATGTAAGTGATCACTAAATTCTACTCCTGAAACCAGTACCACACCATGTGTTAACTAAGTTGAATTTATTTATTTATTTATTTTTTTTTTAAAGATTTTATTTATTTATTTGACAGAGAGATAGAGGGAGAACACAAGTAGGCAGAGAAGCAGGCAGAGGGAGAGGGAGAAGCAGGCTCCCCGCAGAGCAGGGAGCCCGATGCGGGACTCGATCCCAAGACCCTGGGATCATGACCTGAGCCGAAGGCAGCCGCTTAACCGACTGAGCCACCCAGGTGCCCACTAAGTTGAATTTAGATAAAATTCTGGAAGAAAAAAAAAATCACATTTGGCAGCCCTCATAGCAATAATTTATTTAGGCAAAATTATCAGTGGATACTATAGTGAGTGAAAGTTTGATGAAAAGCAGGATATTTGCATAGTCAAAATATCTCCCCATAAAATACTTAGTAATTATTTTTATTTTTTTTAATTTTTATTATTATTTTTTAAAGATTTATTTATTATTTGACAGAGACACAGCAAGAGAGGGAACACAAGCAGGGGGAGTGGAAGAAGGTGAAGCAGGCTTCCCACGGAGCAGGGAGCCTGATGCGGGGCTCGATCCCAGAACCCCTGGGATCATGACCTGAGCCGAAGGCAGATGCTTAACAACTGAGCCACTCAGGCACCCCAGTAATTATTTTTAAATAAGAAAAAAGTTCTTATTAACTTTACTGAGGCAAGTATCATCTTAACAAGTGATAAAATTTACCAACCCCAGTAATTGGACAAGTCAACATTGTATATGCCTCCTGATAATGAACCTAGAAGAGCATAGCCTCAGTTCTATGATATTCTTGCCAAAAATATGTAAGCTGCATCTGTTCATGACAAGGAAACGTTAGAAAAATCCCAATTGAGGAACATTCTATGAAGTAGCAGCATTTATGTTTCAGAAATGTCAAGGTCATCAAAGACAAAGAAAAACTGAAGGAGCATTCCAAATTGAAGTCGTCCACAGAGACATGACAATGAAATGCAAAACATGATCTGAATTGGATCATGTTACTGGATTCCATGTTATTGGAACAACTGGTGAAATTTGAATTGGGTCTCTGGTTTAAATGGTAAAATCACTACAACAAAAACTTTTGATGTACTATATGTTGGCTAACTGAACATAGTAAAAAAATAATAAAAGACTTCAGCCGGGAAGTAATGCATAAAAAAAATAAATCCTAAAATCATGTTAAAATTAATTTGTTCATTTTGGTGATTGTATTATGGTTATGTAGGATAGTGTCCTTAATTGGAGGGAATATACCAAGTAGTATTAAGGGGTAATGGGACATCATGTTGCAACTTAATTTCAAATGGACCAGAAAAATATTTGTGTATATATGAGTGAATGTAAGTTTAATGAGGTAAGATGTTAACAATTGGGGAAGCTGGGTCAAGAGTGTGTAGGAGTTCTTTGTACTATATTGCCACTTTTCTGTTTTAAGTTATTTCACAGTCCATTTTTAAAGAAATGCTATCTTCAAAAGTTGAATATCCCTATGACCTAATTTACATTGAATGCTCTACTTACCAAGAAAAACGTTTTTTAAATTTAATTTTTTTAAGATTTTATTTATTTATTTAAGAGAGAGAGAGTGCACACACATGCATGAGCAGGGGGAGGGGCAGAGGGAGAGGGAGAAGCAGACTCCCTGCTGAGCAGGGAGCCCAACCTGGGGCTCAGTTTCAGGATCCTGGAATCATGACCTGAGCCGAAGGCAGATGCTTAACCCATTGAGCCACCCAGGTGCCCCAAGTTTTTGTTTTTTGTTTTTTTAATTTTAAAATGATCGGATTGATGCAAAGGTGAGTTTGAGTAATTATACAAAATAGATGTATGGACAGTTATGCCTTGAATATAACAAGGTTGACATGGGACTTTGGATTTTTTTTTTTATCTTAAAAAAATACCCTGTCCTCCAAAGTACATAAATCATTTCTAAACAGATGCATTAAGGAAAAATAGCATCCTAGAGGACAAAACACCTCAGGCATTTATCTCTTGACCTTAACCGATGACAGACCTTGAAGGAACTTCAAAGCTACAAAATAACTGGCTCTGACATGTACCAAGATGGGGAAATACTTTCCATAACTTCTTAGTCTTTAAAGAGAACAAAAGAAAAAATAGTATCATATTTCATAAATAGAACTTAACAGTTGAATACTTCACATTATTCATTTGTGATTTTGTTGTTACTTGGGAAAAGCTAATAAAGTTAAGTCAAGCTTATTTTTTATATCCATTATATCCCTCCCCACTTCCCACCCCATTCTGGTAGTGTGCAGTGAAACTGAAAGCTTTAAAAATTTCATTGCTTACCCCAGTTATCAGTGAAAGTGCGTTGCATGCTTTTCTTTCACTGCCATTAGGCCTACACAGGTCAAATTGCATTTTATACCTCTTAGTTGGCATTTGTGTTCTTCTGTAGTTCAGTGGTAACCTATGTTTCTTACTTTCTTAACTTTACTACCCTGTAGAAATCATCTTGACACATTTGTATTTATTTTACCCTGTAAAAAATTTTTTGCTTCTAATTACATGTGATTCTCTCACCTGTTTTTTTCTGAATGTTTCCTGTTCATCTGTCAAAATACATTGTGGGTATCTGTTTCTTCTGGGAAGCTGTTTCTAGTCCTCTTGGTCCATGGTGATTTCTCTGTATTAAGACATCTTACAGCTTGTTTGTTAAAGCCTTTTCTTTGACATTTAATCTTTAAATCTTCTGTATTTTTGTTTTCTTATTTGTGTTTGTACCCTTTTGTCTTCTCAACTAATTTGTAAACTCCAAAAGAGGAGATACGGCATTTGTACCTCCCAGTCTTTCTGACAGTGCCTAGCTATCTTTTTAGTTGAATTACTTTTTAATGTACACAGTTATCCTTTAAGCACTTATTACCTAAAATGGATATAAATCCTTTAAAATTGGCATACTATTATTACTTTTTGGAATCTGTTTAAAATTAAAATGATTTTTCAAAATGAATTGGAGTAGGTATACTTTTTTCTCTTGGAATAACTGGGAAAAACAACATAAAAGAGAATGAATAGAGAAAATTTATCCTTTATAAAGGGTGTTATCTCTTAACATTCTGTTCAGTTTAAGAATGCCCAAACACTCACATATTAAATGTGATACCAGTGAAATAAATTTTTACAATTTTCCTTGGGGGAATATAATATAGCACTTACCTTTTTAATAGAATATAGAATATAATTTTTTTAAAAGATTTTATTTATTTATTAGAGAGAGAGTACAAACAGTGGGGAGGAGCAGAGGGAGGGAAAGGGAGGGGGAGAAGCAGACTCACTGCTGAGCAGGGAGCCTGATGTGGGGGCTCGATCCCAGGACCCTGAGATCATGACCTGAGCGGAAGGCAGATGCTTAACCACCTGAGCCACCCGGGCACCCCTAACGTGTTGTTTTCAAGAAAGTGAAAAGGTACTCATGCTTAGTTGTTCACTAGGTTAAGAAGAGTTAAAAAAGAAAGAATATGTTGGGGATAGGTTAAAGAAGGGCAACTAGAAATCTAGATTATAAAAAATATTCATTATCCTTTCAATTGGGTGCATCTGATTTGAACAGATAATTCACATGTGTGTAGTTACTTTTAGGAAACCAAAACATTATGCCAACATTTTGCTTTTAATATACTTTGGGGCTTAATTGCTTTATTATCTAAGATCACTGTGGCCAACATCTGTTGCCATTATATTAGTTGTATTTTGACCAGGCAGATTTTTAAAATGCCCAAAGCTTTCAGGGAAACTTCTTTTTTCTCTTTTGACTATTACTTTCAAAAATAATTAATAGGCATCTGTAAACTTACCATTGGGGCAGTGAGGGAGGGGGGAAGCAGTGACTCTGGCAACAACCCAAAGCTTAATATTATATTGCTGAGGTTCATTCATATTGTTGCATGTCACTATGGTTCATTTGTTTTAACTGCCGTATGGTATTCTGTTTGAATATTCTATGGTTTATTCATTTGTTGTCTTGGTGATAGACATTTGGGTTTCCAGGTTTTGGTATTCTGAAGACAGGTACATTCTTATACATCTCTAGTACATGTTTTGGGGAATGCATACCTGTAAGTTAGAAATGCTAGGCCATATGCTATATGAATGTTCAGTTTTAGGAGATAATGTCCAACACAACTATTTTCCAAAGTGTTAATTCCTTCAAGTTGGCTTCTGAATCATTTTGACACAATCCTCATAGTCTTTGAGAGCTTCCTTGTATTCAAGTATGACAAGATGTTTGAGGCCCATCTTGAAGATTTCCTGTTCTAGACTTGGAAATTGTCATTTCTCCAAGGAGCCTTGGTCCTTTTGGAAATATATGTAGAGGCCACAATTTGGACAGGAGTGCACATTATTGGATTGGTTATTGTTTTCTAAGCCTTCTTAGTGGATAGAGCTAGGGGATATGTATTTTTAGGGGGGGAAGAAATACATCATGAGTTCCTACTGATATTCTGACTCAAATTGAGTAAGACAGGGTTTTTAACTTCTTTGGTTTTATTTATTGTATCTTTTCTCATGCTGAAAATTTTGGTTCTAAATGAAAATCAACATAATTACTTAAACTTAATCTAAAAGAGATAGGATTTTAGTATAACACTATCATTACTATCAATATGACTATCAAAAACAGTAATTTTGAATTTCTCCCTTCTCCCTCCCTTAGGATATTCCATTAGAGATGAATAGCAGATTGCTGTGTTTTAAAGTCACTTAAAGTAATTTTTGGTATGTTTGAACTTCATTTCTTTTTTACCTGTTATTTTATCTAAAAATTTTTAATTAAGTTTTTTCTTGTAATTCCAGTATAGTTAACATACAGTGTTATATTAGTTTCAGGTGTACAATATAGTGATTCAACAATCCTGTATATTACTCAGTGCTCATCATGATAAATGTACCCTTTAATCCCCATCACCTGTTTCACCCATCTCCCCACCAATCTCCTGGTAACTATCTGTTCTCTATAGTTAAAAACCCGTTTCTAGGTTTGTCTGTCTCTTTTTTTACCCTTTGCTCATTTGTTTTGTTTCTTAAATTTCACATATGAGTGAAATCATGGTATTTGTCTTTCTCTGACTTGCTTATTTTGCTTAGCATTAATACTCTAGCTCCATCCATATTATTGCAAATGGTAAGATTTCATTCTTTTTTAAGGCTGAATAATATTCCATTGCATATGCGTACATATGTGTGTGTATACACACACACACACACACACACCACATCTTCTTTATTCATTCATCTATTGATGGACGCTTCGGCTGTTTCCATAATTTGACTATTGTAAATAATGCTGCAGTAAACGTAAGGGTGCATGTATCCCTTTGAGTTTGTGTTTTTTGGGTTTTTTTGGGTAAATACCCTATTTCTCTACATTCTCTTTCTTTTGATTCATTATTAGTATCTAAGAATGCCACAGGTTTCTGTATGTTGATTTTGTATCCTGCAACCTTACTAAATTCATTTATTAGTTCTAGTAGTTTTTTGGTGGAGTGTTTAGGGTTTTCTATATATAGTATCATATCATTTGCAAATAGTGAAAGTTTTACTTCTCCCTTACCAATTTGGATGCCTTTTATTCCTTCCTCTTGTCTGATTGCTGTGGCTAGGACTTCTAGTACTATGTTAAATAATAGTGGTAAGGGTAAACATCCCTGTCTTGTTCCTGACCTTAGAGGAGACTCTCTGTTTTCCCCCATTGAGTGTGATGTTTTCTATGGGTTTTTCATTTATGGCCTTTATTACGTTGATGTGTGTTCCCTCTAATCCTACTTTGTTGAGAGCTTTTATCATGAATGGATGTTGTACTTTGTCAGATGCTTTTTCTGCATCTATGAAATGATCATATGGTTTTCATTCCCTTTTTTATTGATGTGATATATCACATTGATTGACTGGCAAATATTGAACCACCCTTGCATCCCAGAGATAAATCCCACTTGATCGTGGTGAATGATTTTTTTAAATGTATTGTTGGATTTGTTTTACTGACATTTTGTTGAGAATTTTTGCATCTATGTTCATCAGAGATACGGGTCTGTAATTTTCTTTTTTGTAGTGTCTTTATCTGGTTTTAGTATCAGGGTAATACTGGCTTCATAGAATGGATTAGGAGGTTTTCTTTTCTCTTCTGTTTTTTGGAATAGTCTGAGAAATATAGGTGTTAACTCTTCTTTAAATGTTCGGTAGAATTTACCTGTGAAGCTATCTGGCCCCAGACTTTTTGTTTGCTGGGAGTTTTTTTGTTGTTGTTGTTGTTAATTTTATTTATTTATTTGAGAGAGAGAGAGAGAGCACAAGCAGGGGTGGGGGCAGAGGGAGAGGGAGAAGCAGACTTCCTGCAGAGCAGGACCTGAGCCAAAGGCAGACGCTTAACCGGCTGAGCCACCCAGGCGCCCCTACTGGGAGTTTTTTTTTTTTATTACTGATTCAATTACATTGCTGGTAATCAGTCTGTTCAAATTTTCTCTTTCTTCCTGATTCAGTTTTGGGAAGTTATATGTTTTTCAGAATTTATCCATTTCTTCTAGATTGTCCAATTTGTTGGCCTATAAGTTTTTATAATATTCTCTTATGATCTTTTGTATTTCTGTGGTGTCAGTTGTGACTTCTCCCCTCTCATTTCTGATTTTATTTATTTGGATTCTCTCTCTCTTTTGTTTGGTGAGTGCGGCTAAAGGTTTATAGATTTTGTTGCTCTTTTCGAAGAACCAGATCCTAGTTTCACTGATCTGTTCTATTGTTTTTTTTTAGTTTCTATTTTGTTCCCACAGCTCCCTCCTCCTGTGGGCAGTTCCTGACCACTAGTTCTGCTCTTCCTAACTGCTCAGCTATAGCTTCTTCTCTACATTTAGTTGTGGAGTTTGTTTTGCCAGCCTTTAGTTCACTCTCTGGTTTACTTACATGGATGCGAGTGATCTCTAGATAGTCACAGGTGCAAGGGTGGTTCAATATTTGCCAGCTTAGGGTCCTCCTACTCCACCATCTTCCCAAGATGCTCCTCTTTGTTTGAACTTCATTTTTTTTTAAGGTTTTTTTTTTTTTTTAAGATTTTATTTATCCATTTGACAGAGAGAGAGATAGCGAGAGCAGGAACACAAGCGGGGCCTCCTGCGGAGCAGGGAGCCCAATGCGGGGCTCTATCCCAGGACTCTGGGATCATGACCTGAGCCGAAGGCAGATGCCGAACGACTGAGCCACCCAGGCGCCCCTCCCCTTCACTTTTATTTAATTACATTTTATAGTTTTGTAAACCATCACATGGTTCCCAAATCAAAATAAAACGAGGTACATGTAGAGAAATCTAACTTCATTCTTTTCTACTTCAGCTTGGCGTCTCTCTCTTACTCTCTAGGTAACCTTTTTTTTTTTTTTTTTTACTTTTTGGTTTATCCTTCCATTTAAAAAAAATAAGCATTTGTGTATCTCTTTAGTAGATAAAAAGCAGGATACCATACATTCTGTGCTTTTTTCACTAATCAGTATATCCTGGATATCAAACTGTAGGAGTATATAGAGATTCTACCTTATATTCCTTTTTAAAGCTGCATAGAACTCCACTGTGTGGATATACCGTGGTTTATTCATCCATTTCCCTTTTGATGGATATTTGAGTTGCTTCTGTTACTTTGCTATTATAAATGATGTTGCAGTGAATTGCATTGGGCATTTTGTATTTTTGACATTTTTTATTTTTGACATTCTTAGAAGGATTGCTGGGTTTGAAAGTAAATGCTTATTTAAAAAAAAAAAGATTTGAGAGAGAGTGTGAGAGAGTGAGCGAACATGGGGGGAGGAGCAGAGGGAGAGGGAGAGAGAAACTCAAGCTGATTCCACGCTGAGTGCAGAGCCCAATGGGGGGCTCGATCTCACTACCCTGAGATCACGACCTGAGCCGAAACCAAGAGCTGATGCTTAACCAACTGCATCACCCAGGTACCCCAAAGCATATTTCATATCATAATCTTTAGGGTGTAGTTTGACAAAGCCACTTGGGTGAATCTGAATCCCTGCCTATATCCTCACTTGAAAATCACCCTAGTTATTAGAACTCTTTGAGGAACGGATGGTTGCTCAATTGCACCCTAGGTGTGGCACCACAAATTCCTTTATCTATCTCACTTGATTGTTTGGGTTGACTGGCTGAGGTGTAGTTGGGTCTTTATTTGAACAGGGCCCTTCTGAAATGGAAGACAATTGGAATATGAACTCATAGCCTTTAGAACCAGGTATTTCTGAAGTCTAAAAACCTCTCAGTGGAAAACATGAAATGTCTGGCAGATTAGGGTTTGAGGGTTCACAGGTGGCAGTCCTGATAAAGCTGGCAGTGGCGGTACTCCAAGGAATCTGATTTCATGTGTTACCCTAAAAAGTTTGGTTCTATGGTTTAAGCCTCTGCATCCCACAGGGCTAGGGTTCAAGTCATGGGGCAGTGTGAATTCTACTTAGCTATCTTTTTTCTTACCTATGAAAATATTTTATTGTATGATCACATGTTGCACTTTCACCTGCAGTTATTAAGGACACCCTTGATCTGATATCCCAGAGCCCTCTTTTTGGTAGAATGAGATCTACTGGCTTTATTTTTCCTATGCTATACAATATATATATATATTTTTTTTTTAAGATTTTATTTATTTATTTGACACAGAGAGAGACAGCGAGAGAGGGAACACAAGCAGGGGGAGTGGGAGAGGGAGAAGCAGGCTTCCCGCCGAGCGGGGAGCCCGATGTGGGGCTCGATCCCAGGACCCTGGGATCATGACCTGAGCCGAAGGCAGTCGCTTAACCAACTGAGCCACCCAGGCGCCCCGCTATACAATATTTTTAAATAAGGGGCTTGTATAGCAATCTGGATAATTGTTTAGCACAGAGAGTCTGTTTTTTCATTTCTTAGCACAGTGGCTGGAATATGTCAAGTGTTCAAGAAATCTTGGGTGAATGAATTAATTGAAATAATTCAGTTGGGAGTAGAAGGAAATAGGAGTATAGGGGTTTTTGTTTTGTTCTCCTTTTTTAAATACAGGAGACACTAAGCATAGTTAAAATGATCATATGGTTTTTATCCTTCCTCTTGTTAATGTGATATATCACATTGATTGACTTGTGAATATTGAACCGCCTTTGCATCTCTGGAATAACCCTGCTTGATTGTGGTGAATGATTTTTTTAATGTATCATCGGATTCGGTTTGCCAATAGTTTGTTGAGGATTTTTGCATCTATGTTAATCAGAGATATTGGCCTGTAGTTTTCTTTTTTTGTAGTATCTTTATGTGATTTTGGTATCAGGGTAATGCTGGCCTCATAGAATGAATTTGGAAGCTTTCCTTCCTCTTCTGTTTTTTGGAATAGTTTGAGAACAATAGGTATTAACTCTTCTATAAATGTTTGGTAAAATTCACCTGTGAATCCATCTGGTCCTGGACTTTTGTTTGTTGGGAGTTTTTTGGTCACTGATTCAGTTTCATTGCTACTAATGGTCTGTTCAAATTTTCTTCTTCACTGATGCAGTTTTGGGAGGCTTATGTGTTTCTGGGAATGTATCCATTTCTTCTAGGTTGTCCAATTTTTGGCAAATAATTTTTCATAATATTCTCTTATAGTTCTTTGTATATCTGGGATATTAGGTTGTTATTTCTCCTCTTCAGTTAAACATAGTTCAGTATGGATGGATAAATAAACGAAAGCTAACCTAGTTTTTCTTATGCAAGTAGGAAAAATTTGTATTGTTTATAAGAAATCATGAATTTTAGAGTCTTGGTTTTTGAAATCTTAGAATAAATGATGCTATTTTAGAGAAGAGATTCAGATCAATTTGAAAGTCATTTATAAAGTAGAGTTTAGTAGATACTGATTGGATGTAAACAGCAAGGGAGAAAGAGTAAAGAACAATCTGTAAGTTTTTTCCTTGAGCAAATCAGTGAACATTCACTAAAACTGGAACCACAAAAAGATGGACAAGTTTGCTTGGTGAAGATAAGGGCTTCAATTTTGGTCCTTGATAAGTAACATTATATTCAGGAGTTCTCATTTCAGGAGTTAGAGTAGGGGGAGGAGAGACAGCATAACTTCCAGTGCATTTGAGGATGTTAAGGACAGATTTAGAGGATATTCATAGGGTACTGCAGAAAGGTCTGGCATGGAGGGGAACAGTGGGAGACAGGAAAGGAAAGGAAAAACTGGGAGAGAACATCGTTCCTGCTTAATTAACTGCCATATTTCAGATCTTCCTTCCTTACCATTTGGAACTACAAATCAGAATCTTGGGTAGACTAGCATTCATTTGGGAGTGTCCTTATGTCTTTCTAATCCTTAACTGTTTATGGGAATAATTTTGAAACATCTTTTATGATAATCTAGTAATTTTTTTCCAGTTTCTATTACTTTGTTGATTCTGTTTCTGAATTTATTAATTTCTGCTATTTTTGCTGTATCCTTCTAATTACTTTGAATTTCTTTTGTAGCTCTTTTAAAAGCTTATTATTAACTTATTTTTGACAGATAAAACTTGTGTACATTTAAGATATACAGTATGATGTTTTGATATATGTGTACATTGTGAAATTATTACTACAATTAAATTAGTTGATATGTCCATCACCTCCCATAGTTGTTGTTTTGTGTGTGTGGGGTGAAGACACTTGAGATCTACTCTTTTAGCAGATTTCAAGTATACAATACCTTATTATTAACTATGGTCAGCATGCAGTACATTAGGTCTCCAGAACTTAACATTTTAAACTCAAAGATTATATCTTTTGATAATACCTCTTCTTTTCCCCCACCTCCCAGTCTTTGTTAACTACCATTCTACTTTCTGAATTTGACTTTTTTTAGATTCCACATAAAAGTGAGGTCATGTAATACTTGCCTTTCTGTGTCTGGCTTATTTCACTTAGCATAATGTCCTTCAGGGTCATCCATGTTTATTTCAAAATACTTTTTTCCTATTGATTTTTATCCTTAACTCGTGGTTATACAAAAGTATGTTTCTTGATTTCTAACACATGGAGATTTCTTTTAATTCCATTTTTGTTGTTGATTTCTAGCTTAATCAGAGAATGTGTTCTATAGGATCTAAATCCTTTAATATTTGTGAAGACTTGTTTTGTTCCATTTGGTTTTTTAATTCCAAACTGAGTTTGAAAAGAGTGTATGTATATTCCTTAGCCTTTGAATATAGTGGTCTCTGTATGTCCATTGAGACAAGTTTGTTTATGGTAGTTTTTAATCCTCTGTAGTCCAGTTTTTTTCTGATTATTCAATTAGAAAATAGATTTATTTGTCCTTTTAATTCTATTAATTTTTGTTTTATATATTTTGGAGTTGTGTTATCAGATGCATACTCGTTATAAATTTTTTTCATGGTGAACTGAACCTGTAGTATTATGAATTGACCCTCTTCATTTCTAGTAATGCCTTTTATCTTAAAGTCTTACTTTCTTTGTGTGCTTAATGTTAATGTTACTGTACCAGCCATTGTTTGGTTAGTCTTTTCATGGTAAATCATTTTTCCTTTTTAGGTTGAATTTTTATGTATCCTTATATTTAGATATATCTCTTTTAAATGTCATTTGTTTGTTTTTGGTTTTTCTGTTTTATCCAGTCTGATAATCTCTTTTAGCTAGAGCCATTAATCCATTTACAATTGATGTAATTACTTATATTTTTAGGTTCATAGTTACTGTCTTATTTTGTGATTCTTGTCTTTCATATTTTATGTTTCTTTTTCTTTCCTCTTTTGCCTTCTTTTGCATTGATTGATTTTTTTAAAAATAGTTTTTGGAGCAGTTTTAGGTTTGTAGCAAAATTGAGTAGAAAGTGCAGAAAGTTCCCATATACCCACTGCTCCTCACCACCCACACAGAGACATATAGCTTCCCAGACCAGAATGGTACATTGGTTGCAGTTGAACCTACATTGACACATCACTACCCAGAGTCTGTAGTTTACATTAGGATCACTTGTGGTGTTGTACATTCTCTGAGTTTTGACAAATGTATAATGAACTTATCTACTATTATAGTATGATGCAGAACTGTTTCACTGCCCTAAAAATCTTCTGTGCACTATTCATCCCTCCCTTCCCCCAACCCCTGACACCACTGATCTTTTTTACTGTCTCTATAGTAAAGAATGCCATATAATTGGAATCATACAGTGATTCAGCCTTTTCAGATTGGCTTCTTTTGTTTAATATTATGCATCTAAGGTTTCTTTATGTCTTCTCATGTGTTGATAGCTCAGTTCCTTATAGTACTGAGTAATATTCCATTGTCTGGATGTACCACAGTTTATCCATTCATTTACTGAAGGACATCTTGGTTCCTTCTAAGTTTTGGCAATATTGAATAAAGCTGCTATAAACATCTGTGTACAGGTTTTTGTGTGGGCAAGGGTTTTCATTTCTTTTGCATAAAATACCAAGGAATGTGATTGCTGGATCATATTATAAGGGTATATTTTGTTTTGTAAGAAACTGCTAAACTTTCTTCCAGTGTAGCTTCATTCCAACCAGCAATGATTGAGAGTTCTTATTGCTTCACATTCTTATATTTCGTGTTGTCAGTGTTTTGGATTTTCACCATTCTAATAGGTGTGTGTTATGGTTGTTGGGTTGATTTTTTTTTTAAAGATTTATTTGTCAGAGAGAGAGAGAGTACAAGCATGGGGGAGCGGCAGGCAGAGGGAGAAGCAGGCTCCCCTCTGAGCAAGGAGCCTGATGCGGGACTTGATCCCAGGACCCTGGGATCGTGACCTGAGCTGAAGGCAGATGCTTAACCGACTGCGCCACCCAGGCATCCCTGTTGGGTTGATTTTTAAAAATCATTTCATATTCCCCTTCTACTAGTTTAGAAGTTATATACTCATTTCTCTTCTTTTAGTGGGTATCCTAAAAATTACACATATCGTACTTTTCAAGATCGAAGGCCAACTAATGCCTCTATTTTCTTCTCAGATAATATAACAATCTTAGGCTTTTTTTTTTTTTTTTTTTTAAGTAGGCTCCATGCCCAGTGTGGAGCCCAACTCGGGGCCTGAACTCATGACCCTGATATCAAGACCTGAGCTGAGATTAAGAGTTGGACGCTCAACCAACTGGGCCACCCAGGCAACCCCAACTTTAGATCTTTTTAATTACTTTTGTCTGCCTGCTGACTTATATGTTATTGCTGATTTATATTTCAATTTTTTTTTTGAAATCTCAAAAGAAATTATTGTTACAGGTTTAATACAGGGTTTCATACTTGAGTTTCTCACTTTTCTTTTTTCCTTTTTGCATCTCAGATCCCCATCTAGTAGGATTACTCTCCTTCTGCCTAAAGTATATTCATAGAATTGTCATTCTCAAAGGTTGCTGGTACCAGACTTTCAGGTTTTGTTTGTCTGTGTGAAAATGTCTTCATTTTGCCCCCATTTTTGAAAGATATTATTACTGAGTTTAAATTTCTAGGATCACAGTTTAGTTTCTTTCAGCACATGGTTTCTCTTGTGGCTTATTAAAGTCAGCTGTCAGTCTAATTGTTGCTTATTTTAAGTCAGTCTGTCTAACTGCGTTTAAGATCTTGGCTTTGTCTTTGGCCTTCTGCAGTTTCACTGTGATGCTTCTGTGCATGAATTTTTATTTCCTTTTAAATTCACCTTTGGATTTGTTGAGCTTTTTGAATCTGTAGATTATTATATTTCATCAGCGTGAGAAATTTCTTTATATTCCTTCAAATTTTGCCTCTGCCCTGGTCGCTCCTGTTGTTTTTGAGCAATAATCAGACATACTAAATAATTTCTCACTTTGTACTCTAAGTTTTTTTTTTTTTTAAGACTTTATTTAGAGAGAGAGAGTGGGCGCAGGAAGAGGAACAGAGGGAGAGAGATAGGCAGACTCCATGCTGAGCACAGAGCCTGAAACTAAATGGGGTTTGATTCCAGAACCCCGAGATCATGACCTGAGTCGGAATCAAGAGTCAGTCTCTTAACCAACTGAACCACCCAGGCACCCCTCCAGCTCTTTATTCTGCTGTTAATTTTTTCCATTGAGTTTTAAATTTCAATAATTATGTTTTTTTATTTCTTGGAGTTTTATTTTTCTCTAAAATTTGTCTTTAAAAAAATAGTTTACTATTCTCTGCAGTATTTTCAACTTGGGTTTTTATTTCTTTAAATATAGTAAGGATAATTTTATAACCTGTACCTACTAATTCCAGCATATTTCTTTGAGTTTGTTTCTGCTTTCTGTTGCCTTTGCTGATTCTTGTTCATGATGTATTGTCATTCTTTATTTGAAAAATTGATTTTGGGAAGTCTTTGAGGTCTGGAATGAAAGTGTGTATTCATTCCTTCAAGAGGAATTATGTTTGCTTCTGCCATAGAAATCACTTACCGGTCTGGGACCACTTTGGGCTAAATTCAAAACTTAAAATGCTTTCGATACCCAGGTCAAGAGAATTTGGACTGTATTTCTATGTCATGGCCTTCAGGCTGTAGTTCTCAGGAGCAGGATCCTTTGGTAACTTTTAGTCCCAAAGTAACTTTCTTTGAAGTCTTCTAGGGGTAAGAGGGTTTGGGTGGGCTTACTTCTGTTTTGTTTTTACATTGAGAATGTAGTACCTCAGGGTTCAAGCTTTACAGTGGGAATGGTTGTCTATTAGATTCCCTACCTTGGACAGGCCTACATTCTGCCTTCCTTTGAATTTAAAAGCCACATTACTCTTTTTCTCTGAGTTCATGTTTAAGGTTCTGAGTTATCTATTACCACATAGCTTAAGCATAAATATATATATATTTATAAATATGCATAAATATATATATGCATAAATATATATATTTATATATGCATAAATATATATATATTAGCATTCACCGCTTTCATTTATTGTGCAGGAGGAATGGGAATAAATATCACCCTCATCTTTTTGCTAACCTAATTATAGGCTAAACCTTTCACAAGCATCCTTTCTAATCTTTCTGCTTTGCTGAACATGTATCCCACAACATTTTAGTGGTTATGGTGCTGTGGGATTCTAGGTTAGGCTCAGGATCTTCAAAGCCATGGCTTTCAGAATCTTAGGAGACTTTATTATGAGTTGGCCTCTAGGATCATGGGATCTCTGGACCAGTATAGCAAAGGGAAAGTTTTTAGTAAGTTTTATAGAAGTTAGAAAAAGTTGTTGAACCATACCCACATTTCACAGTACCCCTCATATTACCATAGAGCCCAGTTCTCATGACAAGTAATAGTAGTCTAATGAATATGTCAGAAGCAATTAGAGGAGCTAGAAGAGCAAACCTCTGCAGACCAGTGTCCCATTTTTTTGCCATGGAGGTGTCATATTTTTATGTACTTTCAGTCTTTAGAGATTATGAGGTAATCCATAAACAAATGTTTTCAGGTAGATCTGAGCTCTGTTTGATATTGTGGCCAAGAATATTTCTTGGATCATTTCTATATTTAGCTTTAGACAGATAAACTGTATATATAGGTCATACCCTTCAGCTAGGGAAAATGAAAAATGAAATGTCCAAAGACAAAAGAAAGGGTAGATTATCACAGAGTGGATTTAAGAGATAAGAAAATGAATGGTGATAGAGGCCTGGTGCTGGAGAACAAAGGGAAATAGACACTATCCTAAGATTTGATTGCATACTTAAGCTGTTTAAGTGGGGAACCTAGACTAGTTTTCATTTTGGATTGAAGCCCTCCATTTTCATGTCTGTGTCTCCCTCTCCCTTCCCATCCCCCCACCACCCATCTCTCTCTCTCTCTCTCTCACACACACACACACACACACACACAGGCACACGCACACACATTTTAACACACTTTAACACTAGCTACTATTCTAAGCCAAAGTGTATTTGGCTCTGTCCTGGCTTTCAACACTGGAGGTTGGCAAGTTGGAGGACTGGTATACTTACCAGCCAGGGAATTCTGTAATCTACAACCGTGGCACCCTGCTGCTAGAAAAGGAATAGGTTTGTCTCTCCAAGTATAAATAGTAGATCTAATGTCTTTGGTAGGGCCTTAGAGTATTTTTCTGTTCCACCTGGGTTTCCCTTTCTCTCCCTCCAATTTACCTTAGAAACGTTTGGTTTTAACTATATAGAGGCAATGTTGATTACAGTAATTCATGTGAAGAGTTTATCATTTATGTTTGATTACCATGTAGAGCAGTAAAGATGACTTATCATCATGTGTATTATTAAGTAAGTGTGAGGTTAATATTGTAAATTTAATATAACTGACATTTCATCATTCATGGATGCACATTTAAAGAAGTTGTTGCTCAACAATATAATAGAAACATTAATTCCAAAAAATCTAATATTTACTGAGGAAATAATTATAGTAGTATAAATGTAGTAGAATGTCTTTTTTTTTTTTTAAAGGATTTATTTGTTTATTTGAGAGAGAGAGTGGGAGAGAAACCCGGGGTGGAGAGGGCAGAGGGAGAGGGAGAGTCTAAAGCAGACTCCATGTTGAGCACAGAGCCCAACATGGGGCTTGACCTCAAGACCCTGAGATCAGGGCCTGAGCAGAAAACAGGAGTGAGATGCTTAACCAATGGCACCACCCAGGCTGCCCAGTAGTATGTCTTTCTTATACACAGTTAAAATAGTCTTTAAAATGTGATTCTGGGTGGAGAACAGGAACAAGAGCCTACCCTGTTACCCTCAGGAAGCCAAAGAAGTAGAAGATAAGAGAAGGTATGTCATTGCCTTTGACTATGAAGAGGCCATCCACCATTCTCATTTGTCTCTGTTAATTTTGGCTTTGAAACACATTCTAGATTTTTAAGTGTGATTCTTTTTGAGGTAATATGTAATCAGTTTGAGCACATTTGAAACACATTATTTTCAGAATTGGGATCCTACCTCAGAGTACATTTAGATTATTTAAATCACAATTAAAATCATTTTATGCATCTCAATCTATTAAACTTTTATAAGCCAAACAAGATAACTAGTTAAAGTTTGGATGGTTGATGTAGTACTAGTGTCTTGATGGTGATGGTGGTGGTTTTTGTTCATTTTAAATATTGAGAAAGCTTTACTAAATTTGTAGGTTTATTGCCTAGTGAACACTAGGTGGTGCAATTGTGCAAGGACCATGTAATGAAGTATGTGGAAGGTTTTTTCTGTTTTTTTGGAAGGCAGGAGGATGAAATTAATATTCTGGTTTGAGGAAGGTCTTTGGAAAATTAAATATTAAAATGCATGGATGAATCTTGCTCTCTTATTAATTGTTCTGGGATTCAAATAGAGCCTATCTTGTGATTTAGATCACAAAGCCTTCAAAGTATTTGTTTATTGTTTCCTTTGCATTTTAAGCTTAACTAACTATAGAAAGAAAAACAACTCCACAAAAAACAAAAAAGAAAACTGATACAATTTGGTTTTCTATAAATATTTCAATATTGAATTGCTCTATGACTACAAGTAAACTGGCTTACACTCTACTATTTCAAATAATTCGACAATGCCATAGGATTTCAGCAATTATATGTAATATTATGGTTTATCTTATCAAGTGATTGTTGGTCAGTTAAAACTTGAAAGGTAGCTTTCCTCTTGGCATGTTTTGTTTTCTTTTACCCATTAAAAAAAAAACAACAACACCTTGCATTCCTGTGTAGGTTGGGGTCACTAAATTAGTAAATTTAAGATTGAGTTTCTGAAATGAAAAATAATTATTACTGATTTACTTGTATATTAAAGAGAAGAAAAGAAAATATTTCTATTCAGATATATATTTGAAGCTTTAAGTCTTATTCTGAAGTTTTTTTTTTCCATTTTAAGTTCTTTTCCCATTTGAGATACAGTTCTTTTTGGAATTAAAGTCATTTATGTCTTCCACCAATTTAATAATGTTGTTTCAGTTACAGTTATATTTAAATGTCTTTCAATATTTTGGAAGCAAAAAATGAAACTACCTTATCATTTTGAAACATTCACCAGTAATCACAGAAAAATCAGAATCAATTTAAGTACTTTTGTAGGCTTCCATAACTGACAGAATTACACAAACTATATGTGTATTTTTACGTTATTTTTCTAATTGAATCATATATCCTCTATTGGATACAGAGTTATACAAAACTGATTTTAAGTTTCACTTAATGTACTAAAACAACTTTATTTTAAAACTTATTTTCCATGTACTGTACAATGATTACAACATTTTTAGGAATTTAGATTTATGTTTTATGAAACTTTTTCTCCCTAACATTACAATACTTCTCTTCAAGGCTACCACCTTTAGTATTCTTTTTTGAATCTTTGATATATCTATTTTGATGTAATATTATTTCATTACTTATGAATAAAGTCATTTTCCTTCTTTTCATGAAATGGGTATATGTGTTCACAGATATACATACATCAGATTCTGACTAGTTGGGCTATGCTCATGGCTTATTTGATGCTATATATTTTTATTTTAAATTTATTTTCACAGTCCCCTTTGAAACCTTTGGAATGTAACATGTAATTAATATTTTGTTTAAAAAATACAAATTAATATTTGAGTCCTATAAGTCAGCTTTAGATAAAATGTTATAGAAACAATTTGTGGAATTGAAAAATCACTATTTTTATAGTAGTTGGCAGCCTTTATAAAATGACTTGCTGTTCTTGCAGATATATCCATTTTCACAATTGTCACTATTTAATGGTACCCATGTTAGCTATATTAGCCAGGGGGCTGAATAGCCATGAAAATGGCAGTAACCTCTGACCTCAGAAATCGTTCTTTTAAAAAGAGGACTGAAACATTGGTGATAGGAAATTTGAATTGCTCTTGCAGCTGCAGTGTTTGTTCTGTGAATACTTAATTTAGTTTAAAGCTATACTTTTTCTTCCAAATCTGTCAGTCTTTCAGAAGCATCAAATTCACTTCAGGAAGAAAAAAAAGTGCTTCCTTCCCAGGCCTGTATTATTGAATGTGGTATTCAAGCTTCAAACCGTTTCATTTAAGTAATACATATAGTCTTAAGAATAGGAATCCTCACATTTGACACGCTCTGTTAAATATATAGCTCATTCAGACCTCGTTCAAGATATTGCTATGCAGGCACTTATTTTGGATAATCCTTTTAATGACTATAACTCAACTTCTTAGCTATGTAAAAGACTGGTGGAGTGTAGAGATATAAATGTGTTTGTGTGTGTGTGTGTCGTGAATATATATTACTGATGTGTAAATATACGTATTTATGTACATTATATAAGTTTGTTAAAGTTTTATAAAGAATTTGGATTTTGTGTTATATATGTACAAATTTATTTAGATAATTGAAAGAAACTGTGCAAGACTTATGTTTAATGCGTGGGGAGTTACATATAGAATACTCATTAGAGTAATGGGATTGCTATGGCTAATTTTCACATGCGACCAAAAATTTAGCCCAAAGAGATTTGACAGTGGTGTTTAAAAAAAAAATTGGATCGTGGTCTCATTACTTTGAAATTATTAACTCATCTGGCTTTTACAAGACTCTTCTACCCTTACTTTTAAACATCTTAATGTATTTGTCTATCAGAGAAAGCGGGGAGAAAAGGGCAGAAACCTAGCATTTGCTGCTTTAATACCAACTGAGGCAAAATCAAAATATTTGCTATATATTTTAATATTTGTTCTGTATATTCCATAATGTTAAATGATTTTGACAGAACAGGAAAGAATATTATGATAAGAACAGTATGAAAGTCATCTGAAATAAGTTTTTTCAACATTATACAATTAAGAATTATGTGAAATAAAAGACCATGTATGATTATTACTTACTTTATTACATGCTGTATTGAATTATAAATCCTGACAGTAAGAACTCTTTGGTGCAGTTTGGAAAATGATAAAGCATTCCTGAAACCCATTTGAGTTTCAATGCTTATTAAATAAAAATGGGACCAATTAAAAACGGAAATACAGAATTTAATCATGTTTTAATTAGGAAAATAAACTTGCTGCTTTTCTTCATTTTGTATTTAACATAAACAATCACATATAGAGACATAATTATTAGCATATCTAATATAAAATGCACACTTACATGCTTTCTGGCCCACCATTAGCATTCCTTTATTTCTGAAGGGTTAGAGGTGCCTCTTGCAAGTACCATGTCCATTCCTTAGCCAACTGTAAGAGGAGGCTTTGATACCAACAAGCTGCTTTCTCTACTTCTGCTTTACTTGAACAGAGTGTACATAATTATCTGCTCCAAAAGTGAACATTTTATGTAATGAACTTTCTGAATTCTATACCTTCTTTTAATTCATTAATTTGTTTACACTAGCTGTTAGTGACCTAACTTTGTAGGAGTTTAACCTAGTTATAAAAGAAAAAGGAGTACTTTGATGTTTTAGAGGAATGTTAACAGAGGTCAAATAAATAGACAAATATTTATGTCTTATTTATAAAAATAATTTGTAAATCAAATACTATTTCTTAATATAGGAAACTTGTTTTTGTATTGAATAGAATTGTGCACATCATCTTTAAGCCACCTTGAATAGTGATACAGAAAACAATATATAGATTTTTAAAGTCTAGTTGTTTTAAAATTTAATTGCTTTTCAAAATAGCACTTACTACAAAGCTACTGGAACATAACCTTTTAATAGAAAGACTTGCTTCTATTTAGAATAACAACAAATATGAAGTTATTAGAGTATTTAAGAAACAGGGAATACAAAGCATGTCCTGAATCACTCAAGAAGTGTTTATTAGCTATTATCTACTAATCTGTTCATCTATCAATAAATGACATTGTTGGTTCAAATTCTCTGATTGCCTATAGATAATAGTTCAACTATTGGAAAGAAATACACTACTAAAAATTAGTTTGATAATACTTGTAATCAAAGTATTACCAGAGTTAATTTTTAACCATTATTTGTGGAGCAGACTTTATTCAGCATACTCAGTTTATTCTAACTATATGTTACAGAAATTTTGGCAATGTGAAAGAGTTTTATCTGCTTTTACCTTGCAATATATACCTTGCATCTGACTTATTTCACTTTTTACTTCAACTGAAAAGAGGGGCTTTCGGTGTTGAAAAATTAGCAAGACTGCAATGAGATAACATAGTTTTCTATATAAGTGTAAATTGTGGGTTCACTGTCTTAGAAGAAAAGACAGATTTTTTTAAAAAATTAATAATTGCGTATATTTGGGAAAAGTTTCACTTCTCATCAAATGCTATGTTTGCCAAAGATAGGTTTCCTTTAAATATTTCAGCAACAGATGTTAAAACAATATTCTTTAGTAGCTTATTAAAGTTCTGGGAGACTTGTATTCAGGAATTGCAAAAAGGAAAATTCAGAAAAGTCTGAGAAATAGACACCAGCCCATGATTTTTTTTTTTTTTTTTAGATTGATTTGATAGTGTGTGGGGGGGCAGGCGGAGGAAGAGGGAGAGAGAATCCTCAAGCAGACTCCCTGCTGAGCACAGAGCTAGGTGTGGAGCTCCATCCATCCCAGGACCTGAGATCATGACCTGAGATGAAATCAAGAGTTGGCCACTTAACCAACTGAGCCACCCAGAGGCCCCCAGCCCATGAATGCTAATGACTAAACCTATATTGTTTTGAAAACATGTACACTAACCATAGAATTATTTTGCATCTCACCTCATATGATATCTCAGAACAAAATAAAAGTGACTGATTTCCATGAATACATAATTTACTTTTCTTAAACGTTAACTTCATTAGGAGTAATACGATTCTGACTCTCAGAACCATTGGACAGTGAAATTCTATCAGGCTAGTTTCATCTTTTCTGCTAGCTTTATTGCTTTAAAAACTGTAAACCCTTAATAAATTGCTGAAATCTTCTTGGTTTGAAAATACATGTCAAAATAATACATGCTTTAAAAATATTTTCCTTGAATGAGACATGAATGAATGCTTTTAAAGGCGGTGTTGACACTAGTGATTTTGATGATTGATATTAAGCTATAAAGAAAATACACTGGATGATGTATATTTAAAGCAGACTTATGTCAGTAATAAATGCTAAAATTGTTGGGGTATAGAAATCATCTTCATAGCTGGATAACCTTGCTTGTATGAATTTCTCTCCCTTTGAATACCCAAAGCAATTTGTCAAAGTGAATTTTTAATTTTTAAGTGATGGTTTAAAGTATTTTAAGATGAAAAGCTCTAAACTCAAGTAGATTACAGTGATCTAATTCTACAGGATAGTCACTTTTCTCAATGTTTCTTATTTTTCTACACTAGCATATTAGTGAATCAGTTCATATGTAGTGAGTCAATTTTTATTTTTTAATTTATTTTATTTGAATATCATTGACACACAATATTACATTAGTTTCAGGTACAACATAGTGATTCCGCAAGTTTATACTTTATGCTATCTATGTTCACCACAATGTAGCTACCATCTGTCACCATACAACACCATTACAATGTCATTGCCTATATTCCTTATGCTGATCCTTTTATTCCCATGACTTATTCATTCCACAACTGGAAACTTGTATCTCCCACTCTCCTTCACCCATTTTGCCTATCCCTCCCACCCCTTCTCCCCTCTGGCAACCATCAGTTCTCTGTCTGATTCTGTTTTTTTGTTTACTTGTTTTAGATTCCACATATGAGTGAAATCATAATGTATTTGTCTTTTTCATCTGACTTATTTCACTTAGCATAATGCCCTTGAGGTCTGTCTGTGTTGTTGCAAATGGCACAGTCTCATCTTTTTTATGGCTATGAAATATATATATATATATTTATAACGCACACACACATATACATACACACACGCCATCTTCCTTATCTATTTTCTATCAGTGGACACTTGAATTGCTTCCATATCTTGGCTACTATAAATACTGCAATAAACATAGAGGTACATGTATCCTTCTAAATTAATATTTTTGGGGTTTTTTTGGGGGGGTTAATACCCAGTAGTGGAATTATTGGATCATATAGTATTTCTATTTTTAATTTTTTGAGGAACCTCCATACTGTTTCCCACAGTGGCTGCACCAGTTTACAGTCCCACTGACAGTGTGCAAGGGTTCCCTTTTCTCCACATCCTCATCAACATTTGTCATTTTTCGTCTTTTTGTTAAATGACATTCTAACAGGAGTTAGATGATATCTTATTGTGGTTTTGGTTTGCATCTTCCTAATGATTAGTGATGTTGAGCATCTTTTCATATGTCGGTTGGCCATCTATGTGTCTTCTTTGGACAACTGTCTATTCAGGTCCTCTGCCCATTTTTAATCAGATTATTTGGAGGTTTTTTGGTGTTTAGTAGTGTAAGTTACTTATATATTTTGGATATAAAACCCTTATTAGATATGTCATTTGCAAATATCTTCTTCCATTCAGTAGGTTGCCTTTTTGTTTTGTTGTTGGTTTCCTTCACTGTGTAAAAAAGCTTTTTATTTTTATGCAGTCCCAATGGTTTATTTTTTACTTTTGTTTCCTTTGCCTTAGGAGACATGCCTAGAAAAATGTTACTATGATTGATGTCAGAGACATTACTGCCTGTGTTCTCTTCTAGGATTTTTATGGTTTCAGGTCTCATATTTAGGTCTTTAATCCACTTGACTTTATTTTTGTGAAAGGTGTAAGAAAGTGGTCCAGTTTCTTTCTTTTGCATATACCTGTCCAGTTTTCCTAGCACCATTTGTTGAAGAGACTGTCTTTTCCCTGTTGTATATTATCTTCTTAGTCATAGATGAAGTGTGAGTTTATTTCTGGGCTGTCTATTCTGTTCCGTGGATCTTTGTGTCTGTATTTGTGCCAGTACCATACTGTTTTGATTACTACAGCTTTGTAGTATATCTTGAAATCTGGGATTAGTACCTTCAGCTTTGTTCTTCTTCCTCAAAATTACTTTGCCTATTCCAGGTCTTTTTTGGTTCTATACAAATTTTAGAATTTTTTGTTCTAGTTCTGTGAAAAATGCTATTGGTATTTTCATAGGGATTACATTGAATCTGTAGATTGCTTTGGGTAGTATGGACATTTTAACAATATTGGTTCTTCCAGTTCATGAGCATGGAATATCTTTCCATTTGTTTGGGTCGTCTTCAGTTTCTTTCACCAATGTTTTGTAGTTTTCAGAGGGCAGATCTTTCACCTCTTTGGTTAAGTTCTGAGGTACTTTTTTCTTTTTGGTTCATTTGTAAATGGGATTATTTTCTTAATTTCACTTTCTGCTACTTTGTTATTAATGTATAGAAAAGCTACCAATTTCTGGGTATTAATTTTGTATCCTGCAATCTTACTGAATTTATGTATTACTTCCAGTAGTGTGTTGGTGAAGTCTTCAGGATTTTCTATGTATAATATCATGTTATCTGCAAATAGTGATGGTTTAATTTCTTTCCTAATATGGATGCCTCTTAGAGTCAATTTTTATTTTTACATCTTATTTGGGATTCTATATATCTAATTTTGTAACTTCACATGTTACTTTAAATAATATTGCTAACAACAATTTATAAATACTTGGTCATATATAATTGAGGGATTGATTATATTTTACTTGATTAAAGGCAGGAGTTTGGACTGTGTGACTCTTGGGGTTCCTTTCTTAGCATTTTGAACCATCATTTTGAATGCAGATCATGTTCTTTGAAATTTAAGCCTTATTTGACTTTTGTGAAATTTTTTTTAATTCTTGTTTTTTTGAGCATAGTATATGGTGATTGCAGATTTATCGTACTCAGATTTTGCCATTGAGTGACATACCTTCTTATTTAGCAGAGATAAGACATTGATTCATTGATTTGACAACAAATATTTATAAAACATCTACTATGTTCTATAAGAGTAATTAAGTTACCTGTCGGGGCTCAAGTCGATTTCAGTCTTGTGGGGGACACAGACAAGTAAATAGGTAATTAAAATCTAAGTATGTAAGTTGATTAGTACTATGCTTGGGGAATGTACAGGGTACTCTGAAAGTACGTGTGGTGGAATTAGATTTGGCCATCTAACCAAATCTTTGTGGAGCCTGGTGTTGGGGAAAGCTTACCGGAGAAAGTTTTGGCTAACCTGAGGCATAACATGTATAAGCGTTACCCCCGTGACATGTTAGGGAAATAGATGTGGGGCTAGGTAAGTACGTTTCACATGAAGTGTGTACAAAGGCAAAGAGGAACTAGAGAACGTGGCATGACTCATGGGACTCTAAGACTTCAGTGTTCAGAGATGAAGCTGGAGGTGTGAGCAAGGAGTATTTCTTGCATGGTCTTATCTAGTATTGGAATTTCATCCTTGGTGCAATGCAAAGTCATTGAGACTTTTCAGAGAAATGGCATGATTCTTGTTGCTGTTTTTGCTGGCAGCAGTATGGAGAATGGGTTGGAAGAAGTTAGATTAGAGACAAGGGTACAAAGTAAGGACCTTCTGGGTAATTGGTTCAGATGTGTTTGAGTCATAAACTATTTTGGTAGCAGTAGAGTTAGAAAGAACTAGATGAATTTTTGAAATTTTAACTAGTAACAGTGACAGAATTGATGATTGATAGGATGTGGAGTTTGTGGAAGAAATAAATAGTAGTAAAATTGACAAGTTTCTGACTTAGGTAATTAGGTGGATAGTGCTTCCATTCAGTGTGATTGGAATCATGAAAGGAGCCAGAAAAGGAAGAATATGAATTCACTTTTATAAATGGTGAACTTCATGTTAGTGTGGAAGATGGCCAGTAGAAGGTAGATATATAAACTAGCTGCTCAGGAGGGAAAGGAGGGCTGGTGACTTAAGAGTCATCAGCATGTTAGGTAGTAATTGGAGTAGATGGGGTGTTTTGCAGGGAGGATCTAAAGAGAAGAGATCTTGGAGGACTCTGAGTAGGACCCTGAGGAATTCAATATTTAAGAGATGGACAGAGGAAAACCCAGTGAAAAATACTAAGAAATGTCAGCTAGAGAAAGATAGGTTGAAAATGAGGAGAGTGCCGTGTCACTGAAACCAATAGATGAAAGTGATTAAAAAGGTTATCAGGCAGTTAGAGTAGAAATATAATGGTAGAAAATGTACACTATATGGGAAATTCAGGTGAAGTGCTGTGTCATTTCGGATAAAGGAAAGATCTTTTCTGTCTGGCTAGGGAACAGGAATGCTTCATGGAGGAGGTTGCATCTGAAAACACATTTTTTTTTTTTTTATGTCTGATCTTATTTATTTATTCGTCACTCTTAGAAAATCTCATTTTTGACTGGACTCAGACTTCAGGGGTAGAAGCTCTCAGAGAGGACAAACTCTGTCTCTTGGAAATCTGTTCCTGGTCTTTTTCTTTGGCCTCCTTCATTCTCTTGGCCAAAAGTTTAATGTATTCTGCAGCCTCTTACTTCTCTTAGTGTGCTGTTTCTTCAGAGCAATATGGGGACGTTTGTGTTAGAGGACACGTGGAGTAACAAGACACTGAATCTTGGCAGCTTTGGTTCTAGGTTTCTCATCTTTAAGGGCTTTCCCACAACATACTGGCGGACATCATCTTTAGAGAGATTGTAAAGTTTTCGGATTCTGCTGGCTCTGTTGGGCCCCAGGCAACGAGGCACAGTAGTATCAGTAAGTCCAGGATATCCCTCTCCCCTTTCTTTTTTTTACAATAGCCAAGTTGAGAGCACTGTGATTGGCATCCACAATGCAACTCCGAACAGATTTGCGCTTTCTCTCTCCAGTCCTCCTTGGTCTATAGCAGGAATGCCCCTTACTCAGCAGCAGGCAGACACAGCCATGGGTCAGGACAACCTGCTCCATGGGGAAGCCTTGTTTGTCATTGCCAGGACTGATTCAGACCACATAACCCTTCCATTCTTCACCCAGAGCATCAGCATCCACTTCTGTGGCCATACACTTCTCATAAAAGGCAAAAAGTTTGCGTTCATCGTCCACTTTAATGAGTTTCTGTCAGCCAGTAGCTGGGAAAGAGATGTTTAGCTTCATCCTGAAGCAGCCTACCACCTCCGAGCTGAAAAGCACATTTAAAGAAGCTACTGAACGGTGGGGAATATATTCCAGGTAAAGGGGCAACATAGTAAAAGGTAGGAAAGTATAAGGCTGTAGAAGTAACAAGTTGTATGTCAGCTAGGGACATACAGTTCTAGGGTTGGTGTTAGAGGTAGGACTAGAAAGGTAGTAGAGGCAAATGATTATGAAGGCCGTGATTGACATGCTAAAAGTTCTATGCTCTTGGCAATAGGAAGCCATAGGAGGATTTTAACTAGAATGATTTCATTCCTTTTAAGGCGAAGAATATTCCATTGTGTGTGTGTGTGTGTGTGTGTGTGTGTATACACACACACATACATACATATATATCAATCACATCTTGTTTATCCATTCGTCAGCAGTATATTCTTTAGGGATACATATATAGGTATAAGGTAGTGATCTATTTTGAAAAAAGAAAGTAACCCAAAATTCAGGGTGCAAGTCACCTCTGGAGGAGGGAATGGGAGGGATGTGACTTGGGAGGGGACACGAGCATTTTACGGTACTCGTAGTGTTCTATTTCTTAAACTGAATGGTGGGTACAGGATATTCATTTTATTCATTAAATAGTACTTACATGTTTTATACTTTAGGATGTATAATATATTTCACAATTTAAAAAAAATTAAAGTGATCATGCCATTAGTGTAATTTTCAGTATCTTGTAAATAGAAGAATGATATGATAAGATGTCTTCTCAAACCTTCATTTATCAAATATTTATTGAATATTTATATGCTACAATGCGAGATGTTACAAAGCAGCTTTATGTAGCACTTATGCTAGTCGAGGTACTCAGACAAGTAAGCAAAGAAATAATAAAGATTATCTTAGTATAGGATAAGCTCAATAAAGTTAATATCAAAAAGAATGATGTGACAAACTGGGATGGTCCTATTTTATATGGGGATCACTGGAGAAGACTTTTAGGAAGAAGTGACATATGCACAGAGATCTGAATTATGAGAAGAATCAGATCTCCACATAAAAGAAGAGCACAAAAACTAGTAAGAATAAGATTGATATTTTTGGAGAAACAAAAAGAAAGCCCAGGTTTCTAGATTATAGTGAGCTAAGGAGGACAGTGGTAAATGATGAATTTGGAGAGGTAGGTCATGACAAGAGGATTGAATTTTGTTCTGTCTATAACCTTCGTTACTCCACTATATCTTTCTTTTTTTTTTTTTTTAAAGACCTTATTTATTTACGTGAGAGAGACAGAGATAGTGACAGAGAGCATGAGTGGGGAGGAGAGGGAGAAGCAGGCTCCCCGCTGAACAGGGAGCCCGATGTGGGGCTCGATCCCAGGACCCTGTGATCATGACCTGAGCCGAAGGCAGATGCTTAACCGACCGAGCCACCCAGGCGCCCTACATCTTTTAAATTTATAGGTATTCTAGGGGCCTTTTCCTGTTCTAAATCACTTTTGAATAGATGCCACTACTTCCCTTTCTTTTCCAAATTCTTTAAAACCGGAAAAATTAAAAGACAAATTCTCAACACTGTTGGAAGACAGGAAATGGTGCCATCAGAAATTGTGAGGAATTCCTGAGAGGCAGAAAGCAGAAGGCTGGAAAATGACAGCCCAGAATGGCACAGAAAACAACTGTGCATGAAAGGAAACCCTGAAAGGAAACCCTCAAAACTTTAAAGTTCTTGCTAGTAGGGGTAATTATTTAAAGGTACGTGCCGTAAATAGGAAGACAGTATTTCTCCTTGCCCAGTTCTTTCTCCTCAAATCTGGCACATACACATGCATTCTCCATTCTTTCCTCTCTCCCTTTCTCTCTCTCTCTCTCTCTCTCTCACACACACACATACACACACACACACACACACACAGTAGCGATAGCAGGCAGCAGTGGCATTTGTCCATTTCTGAAATTCAAAAGCCATATGTAAGATAAACTACCTATCTGGGAAAGGCTTTCAATGTGGCTGTAGGGACATGAGAAAAGAGTATAACAGGGGTACCTGGGTGGCTCAGTTGTTAAGCGTCTGCCTTCGGCTCAGGTCATGATCCCAGGATCCTGGGATTGAGCTCCACATCGGGCTCCCTGCTCAGCGGGGAGCCTGCTTCTCCCTCTCCCACTCTCCCTGCTTGTGTTCCCTCTCTTGCTGTCTCTCTCTGTCAAATAAATAAATAAAATCTTTAAAAAAAAAGAGAAAAGAGTGTAACATGAAGTAACTTGGGAGGACTTATCTGTGTTACAGATGTGGATGGGAGGAAAAATGAAAGATAGTTCTGCCCAGGAGGGAAATATGTTAGAGTACTCCATAATCAGAGTAAAACTCCTCTTCTTTTGTCACTTGGAGCCTCCTCAGCTTGCCTCTGTAGCCTAGCCTACACAGCTTAATGTGACTATGGCCACTTATATACCAGCAGTCTTCCTGTATAGGAAAGAGATCAGATGGGGTAGATATCTAGATGGCTATAGAGAAAACCTGGGCCAGCTGTGTATATTCATCAACTTAGCTTTTTGTTTATAAATATGAATGGATAGCCAAGGATCATCAGACACTTAAGAAAACCAATAGCAGGAAAAAGAAGAGCCAAGATGAACAAACCACTGATTTGGATGAAACATTTAATTCAAAAAACAGAAGAGCATATAAAATATATTTGAGAGATTTCATAAGATAATGGAACAAGAATAGACCATGATTCAAAAGAAGCAATGAGAAAAAGATCTTTGAAATTAAACATATGATTTAAAATTAAAAAAAAAAAATAAGGGTGTCTGGCTGGTTCAGTTGGTAGAGCATGCAACTCTTGATTTCAGGGTTGTGAGTTCAAGCCCCACATTGGGTGTGGAGCCTACTTAAAATAAAAAAAAAATGAAATAAAAAACTATAAATATATACCATTGACCCTTGAACAGCATGGGGGCTAGGGGTGCTGACCTCCTGCACAGTTGAAAATCTGAGTATAACTTTTGACTCCCCTAAAACTTAATTACTAATAGCCTGTTGTTGACTGGAAACCTTACTGATAACATAAATAGTTAATTAACACATATTATATATATATATTATATACTATATTCTTTCAATACAGTAAACTAGAGAAAAGAAAATATATAAAAATCATAAGGAAGAGAAAATATATTCACAGAACTGTACTGTGTTTATTTTTTTTAATTTTATTTATTTATTTATCAGAGAGAGAGAGAGCATAAGCAGGGGGAGCAGGGGAGAGGCAGGCAGAGGGAGAAGCAGCCTCCCTGCTGAGCAGGGAGCCTGATGTGGGACTTGATCCCAGGACCCTGGGATCATGACCCGAGCTGAAAGCAGACACTTAACCAACTGAGCCACCCAAGCATCCCTGTACTGTGTTTATTGAAAAACGTCTGGTATAAGTGGGCCTGTTCAGTTCAAACCTGTGTTGTTCAAGATATGTCTTTCTGATTATCAGAAGAGCAAAACAATGTAATAGATCTAACTACAGACTGAAATAATAATCTGGAAGATAAAATCAAAGAAGTATTCTCAGAGTTAAAAGACAAAATGTGGGAAAGAAGTTAAGCCATGGAAGGTCAATCCAGGCAATGCAGTATAACTAGAAATTGAGAAATAAAGGCTGTCCCCCCACATGTAACCATTTGGCCTGTTGGTATTAGTGGTTGGGATGGGCCTCTGGACCTTGCTTCAACCAGAGCATCTCTACTTTTACAAGTTTTATATGTTGGAGTTAGTGTAATATTTTATTGAAGGAAAAAGTGGTCTACCAGGAAAAAACTTTGAAAATTAGTGACATATGGGATAAAGTTCAGATTTGCTGCATTTTATCTGAAGGTCTTTATAGTTTTACCCCAACTTGTCTTTCTAGGGGGAGTGAAGGAAAATTATATAGAAGAGGTAGGGGCCAACTCACATAGGGGTATGTAAGCCAATGTAAGGACTTTAAGACCTATGCAATGAGAAGTTTTTGAAGAGCTTCAGACAAACAGATAAAATGGTCTAATTTGTATATTTAAAAATATTTTTTTTTTTTTTAAAGATTTTATTTATTTATTTGAGAGAGAGAGAGAGCGCGAGAGAGCACATGAGAGGGGGGAGGGTCAGAGGGAGAAGCAGACTCCCTGCTGAGCAGGGAGCCCGATGCGGGACTCGATCCGGGGACTCCAGGATCATGACCTGAGCCGAAGGCAGTCGCTTAACCAACTGAGCCACCCAGGCGCCCCTAAAAATATTTTATATTAACTATTATTACATATTGTACATTATATATTAAAAATCTGAAAATATTTTTATATTTCTATGGGAAATGGATTATGATGGCTTAAAAGTTGAAATGGGAGGCCAGTCAGAGGCATGAAATACTCTAGGCAAGATAAGATGGTGTTCTAAACTGGAGAGGTAGTTGGGATAGAAGGAAGTAGCAAGATTTAGGATATATTTTAGAAGAAGATGATTCAAGAGGTGCCTCGGTGGCACAGTTGGTTAAGCCTCCAATTCTTGGTTTTGGCTCAGGTCATGATCTCCGGCTCGTGAGATTGAGCCCCACGTCAGGTTCTGCGCTCAGTGCAGAGTCCACTTTAGATTCTCTCTCTCTCTCTCCCACTGCCCTTCCTGCTCGTGTTTGCTCTTTCTCTCTCAAATAAATAATAAAACAAATCTTAAAAAAAAAAAAAAAAAAAAAGGTGAGCCAAGAAGGGCAAAGAGAACATGAGGGTGGTGACTAATACTGAGAAAAACTTGAAAGGGTGGGGTTTTTGTTTTTCTTTTTTCCTTTCTTCCTCTCTTCCTTTCTCCCTCCTCAGTCTCCTTCTCCCCACCCCACCCCCTTCAGTAAAACAGTGGGTATTTCTTTATAGTCATAATGTTCTCCATTTTGTTGGGAAAGGGAAAGGAGTTGTTGGTAAGACTGGAAAGGTTGTCCACATTCAAAATGAATTGCTTATATATTTAATAAAAGAATATCAGAACTTAAAAAAATAAGCATTTGTTATCCTCATTGTGTATATCAGATATTTGAGAGTGGCTTAGATGGGCAGTTCTGGTTCAGGATCTCTCAAGAGATTGCAGTGATCTGATGGCTGGCCTGGAACTTGTGGATATAAGTCCCAGGAGACTCCAGCATCTGGTTGGCAAAGGGTTGCTGATTGTTGCCAGGGGGCCAGCTTTCCCTCCCCCAAAGTAGTCTTCTTCATGGGCTGTTTGAATGTCTTCACAACATGGTTCTGGCTACACCCTCTCCCTCTGGCTTAGGGGTGACAGGCATCTGCAGAGGAAGGTTCTGAGCCTCATGGACAGCTGTAGCAGCTGAAACATGAGGCAGAGCAGTCAGAACTTTTTAAAAAATGGTTTTAATTTACCCTACAATGAAAGAAGCATGTACTGACAAAATGATGGATTTTGGGATTAGACAAATTTGTGTTTAAAATATAGTTCATCCGAACCATGAGAGACTATGGACTCTGAGAAACAAACTGAGGGTTCTGGGGAGGGGGGATGGGTTAGCCTGGTGATGAGTATTAAAGAGGGCACGTATTGAATTCGGAACACTGGGTATTATACACAAACAATGAATCAAGGAACACTACATCAAAAACTAATGATGTAATGTATGGTGATTAACATAACATAATAAAATAAAATTTAAAAAAATATAGCTCATTACCTTTCTACCTTATAAAACAGGAAAATACTACCACATATGGTTGCTGTTAAGGTCTAAATGAGAAAATGCATATAAAGCACTCACCATACAGTAGGCACTCTCTAATTAGCTGAGAAGAAAACTTTCTTCTTGATCAAACATAAAATGAATAACTTTAAAACCTTAGAGGTTTTTCATGTAAAAACAAGTAAATGCAATTTCTAAAGCAAATTACACATATTTCCTTATTTGCATAATCAGTGATTTATATATAGGAGGTTAACAACACCCAGCACAAATTTAGTTTTCAGGAATTGACCATTGCTTTATTAAGAGTATTAAGCCTTTTATTGAGTATCTTTAATTTAAAGCACTTTTTGAGTATGCCACATATTGAATAATTTGTAACAAAGTCATACCATAAAACTGATGTTTGAAATAACTAAATCATGTCAAACATCAATTTAATAAATTAGGTACTTTATATAAGTGTACATGGGAATGTTCAGGGAAGGGGATGCAGAGTTAAACCAGTGTTCATGCCAAATCCACCATGCATTCTTATGTATTGAGCTATACATTTAAAAAACATTTTGTAATTAAAATATGTATATCTTTTTTTTGTTAGATAATAACTGACATGTAATATTTACTAACTACTGAAAAAATAGCAAACCCTGCTTTGAATACCTAGACACCTTCTCAGTGGCTGGCACCATCTGTGACAAATTCTGAACTGTACTGTTTACAGACACACAGCTGCAGCCTGAGTTGGCACCAAAACCAAGTATTGACGCTGTGCTCTTTGCAGCCCTGGCCCTGTCTAATTCCTCTGGAAAGGAGGAGATGGGAGAAGAGTTTGCAAATGCAGGAGTGATGAGAATAATTGATAGTTTATGTCTCTTCTCTCTTAAAAAATAAACCCTCCCTCTGTCTTGAAACTCCTTTAGCTACCACCCTTTCTCGCCATCCACATTCATGGCTTCAAACACATAATTGGCTCCTAAACCCATATTTTTATTCTAGATTTCCCTCCTGAGCTCCATATCTGTAGTTGGGTGTTTAATGTCTACTTGATGCTTTAAGTTAGCTTGACACTCTACAGAATATTCATCTCCTAAATAATAAATGCTAACTGTGGGCAGCTCAGCAGTTTTGCACCTATTTTTAAATGCCAGATGACATCATGGAATGTTGCAAAGTCAAAGTGGTGAATTATCCCAGAAAAATTCATGGTGAGTGCCTGTTGAAGTAGTAGGATTAGCTGCTATTGCAGTGGTTAAACAGAGTATCAATTGAAGGAGAGTAAAAGATGCCCACCAAGACGTTAAAGGCATTAGCACAGGAGTGAGTGAAGCACCGGGGATGAAGCATTTACTCAGTGTTCACTGCTATTTCCATCTGCATATGTGTTCTGAATAAACGTGGGAGGAAGTGGGAAACTTTTTCTTTAAATCAAAATGGCACGCATACATAGTATAGAAAGTCAGTCAAGGCTTATCACTAACAATGAACGCCATTTGCATTTCTCAGCACTCTCCACAGGCCACCACTTCCAATTCTTTAGTTATTTCTTCTGGTATTTACCTCTATGTTTGTAAACAACATGCCTTACTTATTTTTCATTTTGAAAATTTTAGTTTTTAACGTACTAACTTCTTACTTTGGAAGAGAACTTAACCCCCACCTTAGCACTTACCCCTCCCATACACACTTCTCTCCCTTCCAGCGCAGATATACCACGGTTTTTGGTTAATCCAAATTGTGTGTCTACAGTATTCTAACGGTATATAATCAAAGTTTAGCAATGTAACATTCTAAGATTACATTTTCTTGTATAATTTTTTTTGCGCAGTAAAAAATTGCCTTACTTTTCAAATTTGCTTATTTTTTATAGACCTTTTATTTCCTCATTCCCACCTTCCCCAGCAGAAGTGTAAATCTTCTTTCAGTAAATTTGTATGCATCAGGTAATCTGTTAACTTTCAATTTTATTTTTTCTTGGCAATATTCTTCTTGGAGTTTGCTATCCTCCTTCGGTCTGCCTTAGATATAGTTATCCTTGTATGATTTCCCTTCATTGCTATTTTGGAAATCCTTTTTCCTTGTTTTTGTATTAGATCCTTTATTTCCTGAATCCCATATTGTCCTCTTTCTTGGTTTATTATATCCTTTGGTGGAACACATCTTCCAGTAATTTCCTGTAAAAAAATGTACAATAATTAATTTTTGAGACTTTACCTCTTTGAACATCTTTATTCTAACTCACACTGAAGTGACAGTTGGGCTACATACAGAATTATAGGTAGGAAATAATTTTCCTTCAGAAATCGAAAGCAGTACTCCTTTGTCTTCTAGCTCCAGCGTTGCTGTTGAGAAGACTGATGCCTTGATCCTTTTTAAGTGACCTGTTTTTGTCATTGTTTTTTTCTTCTCTGGAAACTTAAGACTTTTGTTTATCTCCAATGTTTTGAGATTTCATAATGATGTGCCTAGGGGGTGAGTCTTTTGCAAATAATTGTGTTGGGTACTTGGCAATTTCTTTCAACCTAGAAACTCATGTACTTCAGTTCTGGGGAATTTTCTTGTATTATTTCTTTAGTAATTTCTTCCCTTCCTTCCATTGCCTCTGTTTTCTTCCTTAGTCATATTTGTAAGTTAGGATTAATCTGACTGATTCTCTAAATTCCTTTTCTTTCTCTGTCTCTGCATGTGTGTGTAAGTATGCATTTCTTTTTTCTTTCTCGGAGATAACCTCAACATTATTTTCCAAGTCTTCTTTTGAATTATTTATTTTGGCTCTCATATTTTTATTTCCAAGAGTTCCTTTCATCCCTCTTTTCAGAGTAGCTTTCCTACTTTCAGTAATGTTTTCTTTCTTAAGTAGTTGCTCTGATACAACCTTTCAAGAGTCAGTTTACAGTTTTCTTATATGGTAGGAAAGGATTGCCCAGCTGTGCTGGCAGAGAAAAGCACCTTGAAGTCTAAGTATTATTTACATAGAATTTCAAACAGATCCCTTGTTTTCAATCCTAAGCATAGGCATTCCTTTAAAAGTATTTGGTGCCTCCAGTTTCTGAGCCTTTCTAGAGTTCCAGTGCATGAACTCTTTGGCTCTCAGCCATCTACCTTCCATATGTACTTGGTTTTCTACTTTTTTGAATCTATTGTCAGTTACCTTTTGTCCATCTGCTTTTTACTCTCCAAAATTTTGTTGATAACTATTTTGTTATCTTCTAATTCTCTTTGCCTTGAGAGTTTTCTTTTTCTTGTTTATTGTCATTTTAGTGTGGGTTTGGAAGGGAGTGAAGGTAACTATATGTTCTCAATCCCCTATCTTTATTAGAATGGTTCTCTATGCAGGATTTTTATGTGTGTTGCCAGCTTTCTTGGAGCTGGTTGTGCTACCAAAAGAAACCAATCGAACTTGATATATACCATATTTCCTTGATTCTAATTTATCATTGATTATGAAGTGCTATTGATTTAATATCAAATTCTGATAAAAAAGCAACACTATATTAAATGTATACATTGATTTTAAGATACGTAAGTTTCAGAAACCATCAAATGTGAATCATACAGTAGATTCATATGACCCAGTAATATGCTGGGTATTCATTTTCTCTAAAAGAGGCCTCAGGTTCTGAAAATGGATTTATGATTTCAATTTTTGTGGCTGGGATTGTATTAGATTTAGAATTAATAACTTTCTTCTCTGTACTTTCTTCCTTGGATATGGTTCTATTTTATTTTCCGTACTCATATGTAGTTGTATTCATCGTTTTTCTCTTAACCATTACCCCATCCCCTACTAAGTTATGACCTCCTCAAGTGCAAGTTCTTGGGGGGTTTAACAATGCATGGCCCATTTTGGCACTTGGTAGTTGCTTTGCAAATGTAGGTTGAACCAAACTAAAATAACTTGAAGATGAAATGATACCCAGTGAAATGCTAAAATAATCAGAGTATATTTTCCTTTTCTATTATTGCAATCAGGCTCTATTTTATGGATATTGAATATTCAGGAAAAGGAAACTGACATTTATTGAACAATGATCATTTGCCACATATTTTCAAATACATTATCCTATTTAGTCGGTAAAATAGGGTCCAGTCTGAAAAGCATGGGAAACATTTTTTATGAATCCATGATTTGTTTGGGCTTTAGGTTAAAACATGTTCATAATCTAGAATCTTCCTTGTTTTATTTTACTGATTTTAAATATTATTTAATAATTTTCTACTCATTAGGGAATTATTAACATTTTAAGCCATGATGATGTATGCCTGTGTTAAATATATTAAGGTGAAATTGATCCCTTCTCAGGGGAACTTGGTGGTTATTCACAGCCTTCATTTCAATAAGAGAAGGCTGTTCTTTCCTAAGTTACGTACTTTGGTTTTCCATTCAACCACTGAAACAAAACATTAAAAGTATTATATAAGTGATGCTGTGACAAACCGTTAGTAAAGGTGAAAATAACCAATCAGGGAAGAAAGAGTGTGAAGGAAGATCCAATCACAATATAAAAGGATTCACTGAAGAATTCTTATAAACTGGGAGCTTTTAGGACTTGTTTACATTTCATTAAGAACTTGTCATAGAGATTGAGGAGCTGAGAACTTAATGAGAGTCACTACCAAATAAGGGTAGTAAAAATAGAAATAAACCTTCTCTGATGTAATGCAGTAACTTAAAAAGAAGACCTTAATGTATTTAAAATCAGCTGTAAAACATTAATAATTCATGTTGGAGCTTACTTTTGTATTATCTGTGAAGTTTGTTAAGTAAATACTGTGAAGATTTTTTAGTGCCTAAGAAATACCAGTTTTAATCAGATGTTTTAGATATATCAGTTTACTTACAAACTATTGATATACTAATTAAAAATAATCCTTAAATCATCATTCAAATAACTTCCTCCAAGGGCTTTCTAAGCAAAATAAATTAAATTTGGCCAGAAAATAGGTTTCATTTGTGTCTTTCGCCATGGATTAATTATACAAGTCTAAACTGACACCTGTCTCAGGTACTTAAGCAGAAGCTTAACTAAAAGGCTGTATTTAGCATAGCGTTTAGGCAGAGGGAGGTAGAGTAGAAAGAGCATTGCACTGATAATCTGTGGACAGGAATTCTAGCCCTAACTGTTCCTGTAACAAGCTGACTGAAGTTGTACAAATTACTTTACCTCCCTAGACCTCAGTTTTCATATCTGTAAATTAAGAGATTTAGAGTCTATCAGAGTTGAGTTGAGTTGGGGGAAGGGAGACAAATGGACTCCTTGGAGAAACTGCTATTCCCTGCCCAGAAAAATACTTTTATGCACACACACACCATACATATGCAGGCAGATATGTGCACAATTTAGTACATAATTTCAGAGGGTTACTGTGAGGATTAAATGAAATAATGAATATAAAGTGCATTAAGTAGGTATTTAAAAATGTTATACCCCCTTTTCTTCCCCACACTGGGAGGGTTCTTTAGCTTTTAAGCTTTGATAAAAGCCACAGAAAAAGGTTTTTCAAGTCTCTTTTGAGGAAAAAAAGATTTTAAAGTATACAACTATCAAATTGCATGAGATATTCCACTTTTTATAAGAAGCCATTTCTTTCAACAGTTACTAGGGTTTGTTTTTTAGAGGAGGGGGTGGCAATCTGTCATCAAAGTGTTGACAAGTGAAATCTGACAAGGTTGAGGTGGTATAGCTGGAGGCCACTTCAAATTTTTTCACTGTCTTTTCTATTTGAAGAGAAAGGACCTCTATCTTTTTTCATTCTTGCTCACTTTGCAGCAGTCTTTGATTTATATGCTTTTTAAAACAGTAAATCTAAATTGACAAATTATTTCAGCAGTTAGCATTGGTTTAGATAAGAGCATTTCAGTGTTCTCGTCTTTAACTCAGCTTTTTAGGAATTATTCCTGAAATTCAGTTTATTCTCTCCTCAAAGTCCCATTTTCTTCCTATCCAAGTATAGCATAAAACTATATTTATGGAATTATAATCTCAAATTAATTATCATGATTACATTGCCAACATTTCTATTTTTCTTGTCTTTTCATTGCTGTGATTGAAATACATCCTAAAGAGAAGAATTAAGTCCATATTTTTGTAGATAAGAAAGGTGGGTACATATGGTAGAGGTGCTGGTAGGCAAAGATTATTGTTGTTATTATTTGCTTATGCAAGCATACTTTTTTTCCCCTAAAATGCCATTTTTTCCCTAAAATGCCATTTTTCCCCTAAAAAGCCATTGCAATTATTTTGCAAGGTCATGGAAAAATGTACTTCAACTAGATACAAGTCTCTTTGGAATAATGGAAATTGTGTGCAGCAAAATATTCAAAATGAGCATCAGCAAACAAGATGTTTGTATTAACAGGAACCTAGAAAATGGCTATGCAAAGGTCAACACTGATCTTTAAATATTAGTGAAATTTAATTTGTTGCATGTAATGAGTAGAAAGAAAAGGAAACAGGCCACAATAAAGAAGCCATTGAGAAATTAAATGTCAAAACTGCGTACAGTATGGAAAATGTTAAACTAACAAAAATCTATTTAACTAGATGCATTAAACAATTTAAACAATGCCCTAGAGAAATATTTTCCAAATTTAAGTAGAACAGGAGATTTGTAAAGATTTTTGCCACAATTTATTTTGGGAAAGTGAAGGGACTCCTACTTTTCTTTCTAGGCATAGAATTTCCTCTAACCTCTTTTAGTAAGAATGATGCACAGTTTTTCCTGGAACATAGGAATCTGTTGCCTTTTGCTTCATCTAGAAATAGCATCATCTGACCAATTGTGAGCAGCTATGAAGAACCACCTCTGGCCAAGGCATTTTGCACAGCAAGAGCTGAGCGGAGTTCAAAAAGCTTTCTGTTAGGTTATGCCCAATTTTTAAAACAACGTGAATCCTATATTCTCTTATTTTCTTCAGGTATAAAGTTGATGAAAAAATTTTAAAAAGAGCTAAATTTGTCCAATTTATATAATGAAGGATTAATATTATTAATATACAAAAAAAGGGATAAAGAATTCAGTAGAAAGATGGACAAAGATAGGAACAAGTAATTTATAAAAGAAACAAAATTGCTTAAAAGTACATGAAAAGGTGTTTGAGCTCTATAATAAATGGAAAAATGAAACTGAAAACTACAGGAATCCAATTTTCACCTAGAAAATTGGCAAAAATGTAAAACTTTGATAATTCCCCGTGTTACTGAGGATGCAGGGAAAAAGTCATGTTATTGGTAGAAATGTAAGTTGGCACAGTCATCTTGGAGGCCAATTTGGCATTATCTATCAAAATGTAAGGTGTGCATGTATGTTTTCAAGGTATTATTTATAAGGCAAAAAGTAGAAACAGAGTGTACGTTAAGTAAGTGGTTAAGTAAATTATGATCACTATCCAGTGGAACATCTTGCAGCTATTAGAAAACAAGGAAGTAAATCTGTGTATGCTGACAGATAACATCCATGCTGTGGTGTTCAGTGAAAAAAGGAAATGGTATGTATAATAAAATCTTGTCTTTACAAAAACATGAAACAAGTAAGTATGGATGTGGACATACTGTAAGTACATCAAGAAAATCTGGAAGGCCACATGCTATGCTGTGCGGTGGCTCTCTTCACAGTGGAGAGGGCAGCTGGGAGAAGAACAGAGTCATTTTAACATCAAATATTTCCATATTTGCATTTTTAAACCAACAAGCATGTATTAGTATTGTGATTTTAAAAAATCCAAGAAGAAACAAAAGACCAGACATTGTCTAGTGGATTTACAAGTTTCTCTCTTCATTTTTTGTACACTTTTAGATTGTATAGGTTGTCTTAGAAATAAGGACATCATAGACCGTGTCTTTAACACATTGCTTTGTGCTTTTGTATTTTGCCTTTACCATATAATTGCTTAGTGTTATTTATTAAATCTGAAATTTCATAGTTAAAGTATTACTTTTTAGCATTTATTGAATACTTGTAGTGGGTGCTTATTAGGAAATAAATATGTCCTGAATATTTATACTTAACATTTAGGTTGAAAAGTTGTTCTAGACTTCTGAACTGATCAAATCTTTATGTACTATGAAATAACATGTATGATATAATATAGAAAAGATCTTGATACATTAAAAATAATAATTTGAAGGTAAACGTCACTAAGGAAGCTAGAACATTTATGTGATAACTGCTGTTTGAATAAAATTAAAGGATAAAATTTTCAGTATTATAGGCAATTACTTATGCAATACCAACTAATAATGCTCAGTCCTTTTCATCTTCAAAGCATTATACAGCATTAATTAATCCTTACAACATTGTTATAAATGTAGGTCAATATCATTATCCCTATTTTTGTAAGTGGGGAAATTGAGGCAGAGAGATTGAATGGTTTGGGGTAAGTTTGTCATAGCTAGATCAGAATTGAGGCAGTTTTGGCTCACAGCCTAGCATTCAGAGCAGTAGAACCATACCTTCTTTAGAAGACTTAATCTGTGTGTCCTTGATAAAATATTACTTCTCATTAAACTATATTGAGGTCATGTCTACATTGAAATTCAGAAACAAGTTTGATCATCACTATATAACCATTTAAAATAAACACATAACGCCGTTTTTTTCCCCCCTGGTTTTCCTGACACTGTGTTGTCTTTTTTTTTGACACAATACTGCCTTAATCTCTTTTTCATTGTTTTCCTGTTGGAGAATTACCAAAATATCTATCCTTGACTTTATTTTTCTTTTGGGATCTTATTCAGTGGTTTTTAACTTTCTATTCAGAAAATCCCAAGATACTTTTTGTACAGTCTAGGTCCCTTTTCTGTATTTCTAGCTACCAGCTAGACATTTCTACCCATATCTACTTTTACCTTAAATTCCCACTGTGTCAAAAATTTGCCTACATTGGCAAAACTTCCTCCTTTTCTAAACTAACCTGTTTCTGTATATGTTTTATTCCAACTCCTGTTCTTGAAACTAGAATAAACAAGGTAGGGAAAGGTCTAAGGGGTTCTTGTGAACTGGGTGTGGCTAAGAAAAATGATAGTTGTGAGTCCTTCACCAGGGTGACGAAGCTGAATCACAGTCTAAGGAAGAAGAAGAGCCAGAGTTATAAACTGAGGGGCAAGGGAAAAGTAAAATAGGAGACCGAGTAACCATGTCAGTGGCTGGGAGGATTGAGGTTTATGGATTGAGTAGTTAAGGCAGTCGTGAGCAGAATATACTGGCACATGTGTTAGAGACATGCCTGCTCAGTGGAGCCATGTTCAAGGCAAGGGTCACTATCTGAGCAGTAACCAGATCCCCATTCCTTGGTGGTTACTCCAGACTCTTCCTTCTTTCTCGCTTCTACAATTCATTAGTCCCCATATGCTGTTGATTCTTTCTTCAAAAGATGGCTTGAATGTTTTTTTATTTACATTCCAATTGCTACCATCCCATTTCAAGTTCTTGTTACCGAATATTAATGTTACCTGTCAGGTCACTTGTATCCTATTCCTCTATTCCTCCAATATTCCCACCTACCAGTTAATCTTCCAGCAACAATTCTGATCTGTTGATTACTTTTTCTAAAATCCCTTACCAGATCAGAAGCTTGTCACTCTTCCTCATTAGTTACCTAGCAGATGTAAAGTCCTGACGGCTAAGTATGGCATTCAGACTTCCTTAGTGTGGCCCTGATTTCTCTCTTCTATTTGTGCACCAACCCAGTTGCTTATTATTTCTCCAATAAGCCTTGCAACTTATGCTTTTGTATATTATTCCCTCATTTTTAGCTCTCACCCTCTCTCAAAATCTAATAATCCTCAAATGCCCTTCTACTTTATAAGAACATTTCTTTATTATCAAACTAGAGCCTCTACTGAGCACCCCTGGCCCTTTGTTTAGTACTTACCACAAACCTCATATTTTTTGTGGTTATTTTATCTGTTACACTGGATTATAGCTGTTTGATAGTAGAGACCCTACTTGTAAGTCTTCGTATCTAGGACTCACAGTAAAATGTCATACACCTAAGGTGCTCAAAATATTGGTAATATTTAATTAATATAATTTAATTGATAATTAATATAATATCATAAGACTCTCTGAGGTACTAATGACCTGGTGTTTCTAACACCCTAGTCTTTTTGCTGTGGGTTCAATCCAAGCTTGAGGTCTTTTTATTTTGAGACTCCTGTCCTTTTACACAAATTTTATCACTGCTTAATTGTTTGGTTTAGTGTTGAATATTTCAAAATATTTTTAAATATTAAATTAAATATTAAATATTTTTTAAAATCTTAATTTCTGATAATGTGACATTGATTGTGTTCATGTATATGCTTAACAGGTATTAGTATAATTCTGTTATTGACAAGAGATTATGGGGGGATACATTGTATTTTATGTAATTTGAAAATTACCTATTGATGACTAAAACACCTCATACAATTAAACCAGTGGTTTATCTTAAATTTATGCTATTTAGTTGTCTTTATTTTTGTACATTTTGAATTGGTGAATAGACTCCTCAGAAAGTCTACTGGTAATAAATAACAAGTGTATGCTCTAGGATTATGCCCAAGAAAGATTCCCTTAGGCTCTCTGAGGTATTGTGCTGATACACATTTATTTTAAATGTCTTGTTGGCACCTGGTGTCATTTATCTTTGTTAAACCACAGCAATGTCTTCTATTTGTTAATTCTTTCCTTTCCCATCATATTTTACATTAGGGTTTTTATTTACCCTCAAGCTTCCTTCCCAAAACAGTCAAAATAGCTGACTTAAGAAACCACGGAAGACATGTATTTTGCAGATTTATTTAGTGGCAAGAAATCTGTACCTCTAAAACATAGTTTTTATTTTTCAAAAGAAAATTATCAAAAGCAAAACAGGTTACAGCATCTTAGCACAACTGTTTTTATTTTGCATGTTACTTAAAATTTAGTCTGTATGGTAACAGTTATTCTTAAGGCAAATAAATATTAATTTTTTCTTATGTAACCTGTTTTGGGGGAAGGCTTTAAACCTTTTAAAAATGTAAGTAAAAAGAAGGCCCTCTAGGATCCTCTCATCTCTGTCCTCAAAATTTGGGTTATCATACATTCTGCCCCCTACAGGAGCAATCATCCAGATTTATGTCAAGATTAATTTAAATCATGCTTCTTATTCTCTTATGGAGACTGGAAGTTTAGATTCAGAATGGCCTTCTGATACATCTGGGACTGTCACCAACTACCTTACAAAATTAAAGTAAATAGAAAATTGTAAAAGTTTAAGAGTTATTTTAAAATAAAAAATATGGGCATCTGGTTGTTGTTTAAGTTTTTCCTCCTGTTGTTCTTTTCATTTGGATAATTCTTTGCTATATTTTCCATTCATTAATTTATTCTTTCATATTTCCCCTTAAATGGCTACTTTTGTTCTAGTTCTAAATTGTGCATTGGGTTTTATTCCTAGAGAAATGCACAAGGACACTGAGTAAGGGCAGCATTTCTCAGCTAACTTTTTTAGGCACTCCCTATTTCTCTACCCTTTTAATCCCTGCTCACACTCTGATCCCACAATGCAAAATCCAGCATTCTTCTGAAATTCTTTTCTTTCCTCCTTCAAAACAACCATTTATGCACTAATACAATATTTGAATAATACAAGCTCAGTCTTGACTATTTCCTCCAGGCAGATTTTTCAAACAAGGAAATAACCAGCATTCTTTTTAACTAGTGGTATTCTTGAGTAAGATGCAAGATTTAAAGGTCTGCATCTTTAAGAAAAAAAAACCTGCACAGTGTAAAGATGGCAAAATATCTTGAGGACTAAAAAGGATATTGCCTTGGTCTCCTCTCACCATGCCCATCTAGTTATTATTTTAGATTTTTATAAAGTTGTTTTATTTACTCCATTAATTCTCTTTAGTTTTACATGGTCGTACTAGCAGATATTTAAAGTTCAGGGGAAAAGAAGGATGAATAACCCCCATTTGACTATTTTTGGCCAGCCTGCTATAGCATGACTCCCACAAAACCTCCTCCTTAATTATATATATTTTGGGGAGTCGGCAGGAGTTGTCACATGTGCTCATAAACAAGTACAATCACTTACTAATGGACATTGGCTATTTTCTTCTCACTTGCCTCACCTACTACTTGCTAGGCTTGCTCCATCAACTGATTATTGCTGATATTTCTCCAGGTTTTATGGATTACTCCTTGGCCACCATGTCTACTTTTGCTGAGTGTGGATCCATTTTGTCTGGATACCACCACTCTTGCTGAGTGTGTTAATCCAAAGGGCTGCCAGTCCTGCTTACTTTCTGCTGGGTATCATCCCCTACAACCACTTCATTACTCTTATACCAAATGTTCCCTATGGGGGCCACAAAGAGGTCCTTTATAAAGCAAAATGTCTCTCTCCCCCTTTTGTCTGTATTTTTTTTTTAATTAAAGATTTTATTTATTTGATAGAGAGCACAAGCAGGGGGAGGGGCAGAGGCAGAGGGAGAGGGAGAGGGAGAAGCAGGCTCCCTGCTGATCAGGGAGCACGGCTCAACACAGCGGTCCCAGGGCTCAATCCCAGGACCTGGGATCATGCCCTGAGCCTAAGGCAGACACTTAACTGACTGAGTCACCCAGCGCCCCGTCCTGTATTTTTTAATGGGGAACTGGAGCAGTGTTGTTTGTATATCAGAGCATTTTGAGAAATAGGGCATTTTTCTGTCTTCGCACTCCATTGAGACTATACATGAACCCTTGGTGCTGAGCTGGAAGACAAGTCCAGATAATAGACTCAAACCTGTACTATTCTCAGGATTTCTCTTTATGTCCAAATACAAAGGGTTGTGGCCTTTGCACTTGACATTTGAAGCTCTCCATGGACCTCATTTTGCTTGTTTCCCCCAAACTCTGTAATTTCTGAGTACTTTAGGACTTTCAGACTTAGTAAAAGTATGGGCAGCGGATCTATTGGTTTTCAGGTTAAAAGCATTCCTGCTTCTTAGAAATAGCCAATGTGGGGATGCCTTGGTCGGTTAAGCATCTGCCTTCGGCTCAGGTCATGATCCCAGGGTCCTGGGATTGAGTCCCACATCAGGCTCCTTGCTCAGTGGGGAGCCTGCTTCTCCCTTTGTCTGCCACTCCCCCTGCTTGTGCTCTCTCCCTCTCTCTCTCTCTGACAAATAAATAAATAGAATCTTTAAAAAAAAAATAACCAATGTGGATTACAAGGAAAATTATTCTTTACTCTCCATTTCTGTTATCAGGGGAAAGTTGACAAATTCTTTATTATTGAATGGACTTAAATGGAAAAACAGAGTTTCAAGTGCAGTCTGCTTTTGATATATAAGTAAAGGTGTGGCCCTTTGGCTTTAACTATAAAATTATTTTCATATTTAATTTGCATAATAAAAGTTTTTTTTATTTAGCTACTAACAACTAAACTTCAGCCTTGTCTTTGCCCACATTGTCATAAATTCTAATTATTGGCGTCTGAGTAAACACTAAATTGAAGAATGCGAATTTTTATTTTCTAGTGTAGTCTAAAAGTTGTGACTTCTGTTGTTCAATATCAGAGGAAATATGCTCCTGTTTAGGATGCTCACATCCTCTCTCTGTTCCCAGTGAAATATTAGTCCATTTGCATGTCCTAATTCAAATACTTTCTCTTATATAGAAACTAAATGTTTTACCTTCATAAAATCCCTATTGTACTTTGTACTTATTCTTTTATTCATTTCACCTTGTGAAATTACTATCTAAGGTGAGCGATTGTGTGTAATACACTTCTTGTGTTTTTTCCAGATAAATTTGCATAATGCTAGAGATATTGAGTAATAGCAATAGCAGCAACAACAATGGTAACAATAAATTAATTGAATAAAAGTGCCCTCAAAATAGTCCTGAGGTAGGTACTTTATTATACCCATTTTATATCTGGGGGGAACTTAGAGAAATAAGTTAGTTGTCCAAGTTAGCTAGTAAACTGAGAAGTTAGAATAAGAAACCAGGCAGTTAGAGTCTAGAACCTATACATTAAGCTTACTAAATGCAAGTAAATATTTATTTATTTATTTGTTTGTTTTATATATAAAGTTATAATATTTATTATTTATTTATTTATTGTTTCTTTAAACAAACATTCCAGGCCTCACCCATCCAAATGAGAAGGGTGCATTTTACATATTCTAATACAGTAAGTATTTTGGTTTTTAAAAAAGTATAACCCTAAAGTAATAATCCCAAAATAAGCCTCATAAAACTAACTGAAAGCAATTCCAAAAAATATGGCTTTGGAAATATTTTGAGTAATAGCAGCATCACTAGAATCACTCCCAAGGAGACAACTGTGAGATAATGCCCAATTGAATTGAAAAACTTGTAATTAGCTTCGTACCACTTTTTCTCTACTGCCTGCCGATAAGGAACGTCATCCTCTTTCACAGTACTGAGGTCCACTAGCTCTTCTGCCCCATATCTGTATACAGTGGCAGCCAGCTTCTGGTGACAGCAGGATAGATCTGGGGACTGACGGGTCCTTTGTTTTATCGCTACCCTTTTAAGGCACTTTAGTTCAAGGAAGAGAGTGAACTCAGATCAATCCAAATATCTCTATTATTTTTTTTAAAGATTTTATTTATTTGACAGAGAGAGACACAGCAAGAGAGGGAACACAAGCAGGCGGAGTGGGAGAAGGAGAAGCAGGCTTCCCGCAGAGCAGGAAGCCCGATGCGGGACTTGATCCCAGGACCCTGGGACCATGACCTGAGCCGAAGGCAGACGCTTAATGACTGAGCCACCCAGGCGCCCCTATCTCTATTATTTTTATAGCCTGTTTCCTTGTTACCCATTTTCAGCTTCGTTTTTCTATCACTTTCTACCATGCTTTTTAATCTACTTCCTTGCTTGGCATATGCCATCCTTTTACTCACCTTACTATTTGTTCTCCCTCTCACACCTCTAGATAGCCCAATATTCGAGAGTGCTCTGGTTTCAAGCACAGTCTGTTTATATTCAAAGCCTGCCTCAACTACCTGCTGGCTATGTGGCTTCTCAGTGCCTCAGTTTCCTCATTATAGGAGTAATGATGGTACTACTTCAAAGGGTAGCTCTGAGAATTAAATGAGTTAATACATATAAGATGTTTAGAACAATGCTTGTAATGAGGTCAGTACTTAGCAAGTATTGCTTTTGCCTCTTATCATCATCGTTTTCTTTATCGTCGTTTAACTGGTGAAATCCTATGCTTCTTTGAGGTCCTGCTAACATTTCACAACTTCTCTGTAGCTTTCTCAGAGCCCCACTGTTCCAGGCAGGCTTGGCTCTTCTTCCACGCTGCCACATTGTTCACTCTGCCATTTCAGTATTGGCACACTGCATCTTGTTATTTGAACATGCATCTCTTTCTTGATTATTGTAAATACAGTGACATCAAATGTAACGGTGAAGGAAGGAAGGAAGGAAGAAGTTTGTACTACGTCTAAAATTATTTTGGGGGGCGCCTGGGTGGCTCAGTCATTAGGCATCTGCCTTTGGCTCAGGTCATGATCCTAGGGTCCTGGGATTGAGCCCTGCATCGGGCTCCCCGCTCGGCGGGAGTCTGGCTTCTTCCTCTCCCACTCCCCATGCTTGTGTTCCCTCTCTCTCTGTCAAATAAATAAATAAGATCTTTAAAAATAAAATTATTTTGGGTTATCACCCATATGAATAGTATGGGAAATATTTTTAGTCACTCCTAATATTAAAGAAGCTGGGGGCTTTTTCTTCTGTCTAAAGATGTCATAAAATATTTTTCAAGCTTTCTTTGTTATTCAGAAGTTTATTGGAAAGAGCAATTTTTTATTATCTCTATAAAGAAAGTATCAGTAGTTTACATATTTCTAATATATAGTGAACTATTCATATAGTATAGTACTACATGTATTTCTAAGCAAACATTTGGAAGTTATAAAATATTTGTAAAATGTTGACATTTTTTTCTGATTCATATTGGTCTTTCTCCAATTAGTCCAAATTAATGACATACTACTTCATGAAAAAGTATCAGTAATATCCATCACTAGCCCCTGATATTAAAACTGGGAGGAAATACTCGATGAACTGTTTTGTTATCTTGTTTTTTCCATCTTAATGTATTTAGAGTAGAATATCTGAATCTATCATGACATGCAGATTAACAAACTTTTCTGAATGCTAATGTGGTTTTACACAGTTTACCTTTAAGTAAATGTTTCTTATAATAGTGATTTACCTTGCAAATTCCATTTTAATTAGCTTGTTTGTATGTGGGAGATCATAAATATTTGCTTTGTATATTAAAAATACACCACAAAATGTGTTTGTACTTAATAATTACCTAACAGTTGTTTCCTTTTCTTAAAATGTTTTAAAAATGCTTAAATACTAAATAATTCTAAATATACTTAAAGCCTTAAAAATCAAACAAGTTACTGAAAATTCAAATACATATATTCTTCTTACCACATTTCTCAGTGAGATGGCATACTACATTTAGGAAGAGTGTATTTTTCTTTTTCTAGAGTTTATTTCTGGATGGTTAACCAAGGATATATTAAAATATGTTTATTCTAATGGACGCCATATCTCAAATATGAGTAGTGTCAAATGATTCTGTTATTTTTCTAAGGGATCTGGTTTTATTGACAATAATTAATTGGCATCTCTTTTTAACTATTTTTTAAACAGGACAGAGATTTCTTCTGCCATCAGATGTCTTTCTGCTTGACTGAACTGCACCTGTGGTCTTTGAAGAATACCTTACACATTGGGGGTAAGTGAGCTCTGGGTTAATTTCAGTATTTTTCAAATATAAGTTATAATGTTATAAGTAAGTACTAGCAAAGGTTAGAGCCTGGATTCTCTAGCTAGAATTGCATTATTTTCTTATACTTAATGAAAAATTGGTTAAAGAAAAATAATTCTTTTTAGTTACTCTGAAAAAGTTATTTTTTTCAACTTGAGTTAGATTTTCTGTTATGAAATTAATTTTATTGGCCTAATATTAGTTTCCTTTTAGGATACATACATGTTCAGTTTTTTCCTGGGATTGTTCATAATGACTGATATATATTCATAAATGTTTGCAGGCTAGCTAATGGTAAGGGTATTTCTATTCAATATTAAGATAATATTTCAAACATACAGCTAAGATGTACAATTAATTATGTTTATATTCTTTCATTTCACATTTTGGAGGATAGGAGTAATGTAAGTATGTTTTAATGATGCTTATTAGTATTTTAGCATAAAGTATGTATTGTTAGGAAATAACTGTTAAAATATCTTCTCCTCTTTGATTATCCAAAACAACTCTAGTATTTAGAAGGAGAGTTTTATTTATATGCCTTTAGCATCATTACTAAGAAGATGGTTTGCCTTGCAAATGTAATTATAATTTCACTAAGTTTACTTTGCTTAAAATGTGCTAAGGATAGAATTTACAGTTAAACAAGGTAGATTTAACACACATTCGCTTCCTCCCCAAATTCTTCTAAAATGAGAATAAATGAATTAAAATAAAGAAGGCATAAACCCACAAGGACTAAGAGAATAGGAGAGGAGACAATTGCAATTGGGCAATTTTTGGAAGATGGAAAGGATGGATGGAGGAATTAGCAAAACTTAAAAATCTGAATATCAAATGTCTACAGAAGAGAATTCAAAAGACAGCCACTCTGTGTCTCAGAATTCCAGAAAGATACAGAAATTTGAGAAGCCAGATACTGCAGAAGGATGGGGATTCAGTATGAGGGTGACAACAAAAGGACTTGAAAGTTTGCTTATGAAGTGGTGAGACACCTCTCATACATGTGGAAGTATTTAATTAGAGAGGCTCTAAACTTGGAGACATCAGCCCCAGGAAAAGAAGACAGGGGAAAGGTACTGAAGTGAAAATAGTGATGAAGTGAAAACCTGCATACTGATGGGTGAAGTCCTCTTAATCCCACTTGATTCTGAAATGTGTCACAGCCAGTTGTGTACTTTCCAAGAAAGAAGGAGTTTGAGGGCCTGGAGCAACTGCACGACCCCAAAGAGAAGACCTATTGACATTGACATTTGAGGGGGTCCTTCAGTGAAACACCCTGGTCCCTGGCTGATCAGTGAAGCCCACCAGTTGGCAAGCCCTCTTCATGTACACAGAGCTTCTAATCAGTTTTCTAGTGCCTCATTTTTAAATATGAAGAGCAAGAAACAAAATACAGAAGTTTCAGAAAACACTGGAAAGTGATTCTGACCTCTTGGAAATTAAAAATAGCAGAAAAAAATTTTAAACTCAAAAGAGCAACAACAAAAGAATTCTCTCCGAAAATAGAAGAGAGAAAAAAAAAAAACCACAGGAAGAAATTCAGCTTATTTCACTGCTAGTGAAAGTATAAATTGGTGCAACCACTTTAGGAAACAATTTGACATTATCTAGGATAGTTGGAGCTATATGTCACCTATCGACCAGTAATTCCACTCCTGGGTATATACTCTAGCAAAAGCCCTGACACTTGTGCACCAGGAGACATGTACCAAAATGTTCATAATAGTACTGTTTATGACGCAGGCAACTAGAAACAACCCAGCAGGAGAATGGATAAATACATTTATGCAACAGAGAAAGTGAATGCGTTATAGCTGTATGCAACAGCATCAGTGAATGTCAAGAATATAATATTGGGCAAAAAAAAAAAGTAAGTTGCAAAAGAGTACAAATAGTATGATTGCATTTAGAGGAAGTTCAAAAACAATAGATAGAAAATCTGATAGAAAAAAGTGAAATGAATGCTGTGACAAAAGGTAAGATTAATTTAAACAGGAGCGATAAGAATAGTAGAGTCTCAACATAGGAATACTACACTCAATTACTAATTCTGGGAAAAGCAGCAAAGAGGAAGCAAAGAAATTATCAAAGAAATATTACTAGAAATTTTCCTAGAACTAAGAAAATGAGTTTATAGGTTGAAAAGTCCTGTAAGTACTGAACACAATGAATGGAAGAAGACATATATGAAGGCACGTCAGCGTGAAATTTCAGAACACTGAGCATAAAGAAAAAATCCAGAGATCTTATAGCAAAAAAAGAACAAATGGATCACATACAAAGGGTTGGAACTCAGATTGTCCTTGGCCTTTTTAATACTGATAGTGGACACTATGAAACAATGGAATGATGTCTTCAAAATTCAGAGAGAAATTATTTCCAACTTAGTATTGTCTTCCCAGCCAGTCAGTCAGTTGTCAGAAGACATTTTCAGCTTTGTAAATACTCACCAAATTTACCTTCCTTTTCTCATTAAACTACCAGAGCATATGTGTCTTGCCAAACAAGGGAATTAATCCAAGACAGAAGGCACATCTGTCTAGTCAGGAAAATAGACAGTATCTGTGCATCAGACCTAGAAGTTAGGCAGTCCAGAATAGTACTGGATCATGAGGCTCTAGGGGAGATGTTGCCAATGAAAAAATTATACTGATTAGTCATTGAAATGTGAGAGTATATTGGAGATTAATTATTGTTAACATTCTTTAAAAAGCTTTTATTTATTTGAGAGAGAGAGAGAGCACCAGCAGGGGGGAGGGGTAGAGGGAGAGGGAGAAGCAGACTCCCTGCTGAGCAGGGAGCCCGATGTGGGGCTCTATCCCAGGATCCTAGGATCATGACCTGAGCCTAAGGCAGATGCTTAACCGACTGAGCCACCCAGGCACCTGTGTTAACATTCTTTTAAAGCAAATAAAAAACAAGGCAATTTTTAACATCAGGGAAGTTGTATAAAAAAGGGAAATGCAATCGTATAGTGTACCTACCCCATGCTTCGGTTGTGAATAGTGTTTATGTATTCATTAATATTGTAAGCGCTGACTTAACCAAAAATTGTGCTCTAATTATATTGGGAGGATGGGGAGAAGTGTAAGTCAAGTGTCTGTAGGTAGGGAGGGGTACACAGTGGTAAAAGATAACTGAATTCTCAATTTCCATAGTGGATAGGCAATAGATAATATCTACAACTGAAGAATCAAGAAATAATAGAGTGAGAAAACTATTTATAAATATGGAGGAATATACAGAAGAAACAGCTCATAGTTGAAAATAGTTCTCTCTAAGGAGGAGGTATTGAGGGCTAGAAGATATACAGTGTGGCAGTGTTGCTTATGTTGAAAGACTTGAGCAGTATACCTGAACTTTTTAAAGCCCTGCCATGTTTGAATTACATATTTTAAAAAGATAGGAAGCCAAAAATAGCAATCTTTTTATACCCCCAAAGACATTGGTAATATCATAATTAATGATATTTTTCTACAAAGCTCAAAGCGGTATCAATGCAAATATTCTTTAAAAAGAAGTATGTGGGGCGCCTGACTGGCTCAGTCAGTAGAGCATGTGACTCTTGATCTTGGGGTGTGGATTCGAGCTCCACATTAGATGTAGAGGTTGCTTAAATAAATACAAAAACTTAAAAAAAAAATTCAAGACCCTTTATGTTCTTCATAGTTCTGTTCTAGAGTTGTAAATATTTGGCTGCACCTAGTGATGGATTATTATACTAGAGAATATTACCTGTGTTTATAATGCTTACGGTTCTTAGATTTAAAAAAAACAACACCTTTTTATTGAAGTATAGCATATGTATTGGAAAGTATAAAGATCATAAGGGTATGTTTTGAACTATCAAAAAATGAACACACCCATAAAATCATCACCCAAGAAATAAAATATTATCAGTATCTTAGGAGTGCTACTTATGACCTTTCCCAGTCACCCCTTATTATATATTTTCAATCTATCCAATAGAAATAACTGTAGTCTTTAAAATTATATGTCCTGAGGTGCCTGGCTGGCTCAGTTGGTAGAGCATGTGACTCTTGATCTCGGGGTTGTAAGTTTGAGCCCCACATTGGATGTAGAGATTACTTAAAAATAAAATCTTAAAAAAATTTTATGTCCCAATTAGTGGCATGATGAATAGAATGGAGCTTTAATAAGTACACAGGATTGACTCTTTTGAAAAACTCTATTTGAAAAGTTAATTATATGGGGCACCTGGCTGCCTCAGTTGGTGGAGCATGTGACTCTTGATTTTGGGGTTATGATTTTGAGCCCCATGTTGGGTGTAGAGATTATGTAAATAAATCAATAAATCTTTAAAATAATAAAAATAAAAATTATAGCTGTAATACATTTTTTTTTTCAAGTTTCATGTTTCAGTTTGAGAAAGTTTGGAGTAGTCAGTCACTAGGGGGCAGCCTGTACTGCTTCCACTACTTTAGAAACAGTTGTATCCTTTTGTTAGTAACTAGAATTATTTTGCATGGAGGGAAACAACTATTACTTCAAAGAAAAAGATATTTCACTATTTACAGATACGAATAAAATGGACACGATTATTTGGTTTTCCTGTAATTCAATTGCAAGGACAGAGTTCTTAGTTAAATCACTCTCAATATCTGGGAAGCCTTGCTTTTGCTTTTGTACCCCCAGAAGAGCACCTGAATTTGAATGGGTTTTGAAGGTTTTTTGAGTCTAAACAAGCTTCAGATAACTTAACCATACGTATGTTTCCTCTAATTTTCTCTTCCTCTCCTGCAAATTTCCCCCAAGCACCGTACTAGCTTCCAGCTAAACTGGAGAAAAGAAAGCAATAGCTCAGAAACAGGGCTAATTTCATTTGGCATTGCTTAGTGGCAGTTCCTTTTGTTAGCCCCCACCCCCACCCCGTGAAAAATATCAGAGGAAGTGTGAAAGAAAAAAGTTGGTCTTCCTTGATTTCAGTTTTTTTTTTTACTACTCCTTTCCTCATGCCCTTGTAGTTTTATGTAAATCTTTTTAAATTAGATTGATAAACCTTCCAGTTCCTGCATATCCCTAGAATAGATGAACTCATGTCCAGATACTTTTGAACTTATTAATTTATAGTAACATAAAAAGATTGTTTCTGTCCTCGCCTACCCGCCCCCTAACCCCAGTCCTGCTGTATCATATAATACGGTTTGGCTTCTTATTCTCCAGAACTTTTTACCATAATCTAATGTTATTTCTTCTTTTCCATAGATAGAGAGATAGGGATCTACCAGTATTATGACAAGAAAGACCCACCAGGTAAACTGTCTATTCTACTCAACTAATTTTTATAAATGAAATATTCTAAACTATAAAATACTGACCATTAAAAACTCTTTTTTTGAGCTTTAAATTCTAAAGTTAAAAAAAGTCATTTCAGTTCTTTAGAAAAATACTGAGGTTGAAATCTGTTCTATATAAAATAAAGCAATATCGAGAAAATACTGTAGAAGAACATGAAAATTTTCATTTTACTGCCGATCCAACTGATAACTGGACAGTCTATTCACGTTTATCTATCAGTGTCCCAGTAGAGGGCATTGTTAATGCGTGGGTCCCACTGTTGCTGGCCTCCTGGATCCTTACCTGATGTCTGAAATAGGCATTTCTGAGTGAATGATCAATTTTCTTTATCTGATTAATCCTGTTAATCCCAGAAGTTTCATGATGGGCCAAAAGGTCTTTCTAGCTAGTTACTTCCTGTTTTGGTCTGTTGAAGTGGGGCTTGTGTGGGCATCCTGTGTGCTTAGCTTGGTGGTTAATAGGCTAACTTCATGATTCTGATGACAGACTGAAGCAGCTTCTGTTCTAGACTCCATTGCCATTCTTCTTTTCCCTATCTGATGAGATTGTGAGCTCAGGATATTGGCCCACCTGTTGTGCTGTGTAAGCCTTTTTACTACAAATTTAGGAAATACGTCTATGAAATGAAAACATCCACATTACAGCATTTTTTTCCAACTGCCTTTAAAAAATTTAGCATAATTTGTTAGTCTCAGCAATGTGCATAATATACATTATGTGTGTGCATTTAAAATACAAAGTATTTTAATTAAAATAATTTCCACGTTTTTTTTCTTCTTTCCTTCTTTCTCCTGCCATAGTATCAGTGACAGAGCATGGTAACTTAGAAGAAAAGCAGAAGCTGGCAGAATGTAAGCTTACTTTATACTTTTGTATAATTATTATAAAACTGGAACTTGAATATCCCTGAAGATTCAGTCTTAAAAAATATTTTAAGCTTTCTGCACAAATATCTTAAAATTATAAGTTCCCATTGTTTAGGTATATAAACATATGAGTGAGAATTATATGTGGTAGGCATTTCTAATTTAGACCATTGAAATCTCTATCCAGTTTTGATAAGATATATGCCTGTGTAAACATAAACTTTCTTAATGAACCATATTTATATCATTTAATATATTTAAAATAAGTGTATCATACTTAAATTCTGATAACATTTTGTTACACACACCATGCCTAAATTGTTTATATGTTTTACCCATTTTAAGAAAATAAAATTTGTAAAAAAAAAAAAAAGAAAGAAAGAAATTTGTAATGATTAGTATTAGCATTTTATTCTTTTCTGTTCTCAGATATATAGATATGATAATATGGCTACAATGAAAGATGGCTTTAATGATTAGAAATTAAATATAATTTAACTTTTATTTGGAATACAGGTGGAGCTGAAAGTCCTACTTGTTCCCTTGTTTTAAATGGGCAAGCTGACATTTAATTTTTTTCAATGCTGTATTAGTAACTACAATATAAATTTAAAAATTTGCATATATGCTGTATACATCATACATTATGCTTATAGAATGAAATTAATTTGCTGAAATAAGATAAATAGTAATTCTACTGTAAAATTTAAATGCCTGTATGCACACAGGACATACACACATACATACAACTCTTTTTTTAGAATTATTATTTAGAATTCAAAGATGAATTTTCGTGATGAAATAGATATGGTTAAATGAATTTAACATTTTGTTCTTTTACATAAAACTATTTTTAGTTTGTCTTAGGCTAATATTGAGATTTTACTAAATAATTTTATCTTTTAATTAAATGCATTTAAAACAAAACAAAGGCTTATCATTATTGAATTGTGTACATTTTAAAGAGGATCATTTTAAATAAAGTTTTAATAGGTGATGCTTCCTTTTAAATTTATATTCTGTGCATCATATTTTGTGTTTTATTTCTTTCCTCAGTATATCCATTCACTTGTAGGAATTTTCAGGTCTGAGAGGGTTACTTGCAGAATTTGGAATTTCTTTTGGATTGAACTTTTAATTATTTATATGAGAAAGTTAATTCTCTGGTAAAGAGTTGGTCATTTACAACTAGGTACTAGATTCACAAGACTAGGAAACTTTCCCAGGGATTCTCTGAGCCGTGTTGGTTGTCATCATAAAATTATGATCACCAAGGTGGTTTTGTGGTAAAAATCCTGTTCCTATGACAAAGCCTTTCAAAAGGCTGTTATTTGATGATGGAAATGAAGCCCACTTCCTCTCAATTAAGGACGTGTTTTATTTTAATCCTCCTAAGGCACACTGCTAAGCAGAGTTTCCTTTTTAAATCTTGTTTAACTAACTGTAGTACATATTTCATTTGCCAGCACGAGATTATCCGTGGACACTCAAAAATAGACGCCCAGAAAAACTTCGAGACTCACTCAAGGAGTTGGAGGTATCTTTCCAAAAGTTTCAAAAATGGCAACAAACAAATCTGTTTTAAAACATCTTTCAACAGTTTTAATTTTCATAAAGGATCAACTCTCCTGGTGATGATAGCTTTGCTTTTGTCTAGTGAGGAGTTCCAAAACAGTTGCATCTTTGTGTGGCATGCTGATCTTTTTTTTTTTTTTTTTTGTGCTTGCAAATCAGAAGCACTCTGATAACAACAATGTGTATAGCCAACTGCACTCTCTCTTTTTCTGTTTCCTTCAGGAATTGATGCAAAACAGTCACTGTGTGCTGAGCAAATGGAAGAACAAATATGTCTGTCAGGTAAAATGGTTTGACATACTTTTGCAGTGTTTAACCAATGGAGCTGAAAACTATGCAGTAATTGGTATTCTTGTGTTTATGATAGATAATGGACAAAAACTTTTTAGGAGTGGATATTTCATAGTTTGAATTCTAGTCATTCTAGAACTAACATTAGACAGATTGACACACCCACCAGGCTGCCTCATTAATCAATATAGTTGTACTGACACTGTGAACGCTAATAAAAATGGTATTTTTTGTTTAGATTTGTCTGAATGTTGTATTAGATGTTTCCTGGCATAGATTTAATCATATTTTTGAGTGAAGATAAAAGCACAGGACAGAAGGTTTTTTGGCATATTACTCTAATAAGCATTTGTGAGTACCATGCTTATGGAAACCAACAAGCAGACTAGAGTTAGACCTAACATAAGACATTTGCTCTTATTTTTTGAACCCTCTAAGTTGCGCTGTTTAATACAATAGCCACCAGTCACCTGTGGTTATTTAAAAATAAATTTAAACTAATTAAAATTACAGAAAGTTAAAAATTCAGTTCCTCAGTTACACTACCCACATTTTAAGTGCTCAATAGCCACATGTTGTCATATATAGATAAAGAACATTTCCATCACAGAAAGTTCTGTTAGACAGCACAGTTAGGACCTAGACAACATGAGCTACATGTTGAATGGGTCTAGATTCAGGACATAATAATTAGTGACCATTGATCAGAAAATAATGGACAAATGCCTTAGTTTTGTTTATGGGCTTAAGAAATACTAGTTGCCTAGAAAAATCTTGTTTGTGATTAAAAGAATCATTAGTCATATTCTACTCGTACGTGTAATTGAAGTTACATTAGTACTACTAATAATTATAACTGTTTTATGGAATTGAATATCCTATATGAATTTAAATTCTTACTTGTTTATAATGTGATTTATTTTAGGTCTAACTATTCTTGTTTGAAGTTTAGGCCTATGGCTCTATCCATAAATCTATAACATTGAATTTGTAGTTATTATGAGCATATCTTAATTGAGTATTTGAATGTAGACTATCATTTTAATGGACTCTAGTTTTTCCTCATTTTTTGTTTAAACTAGCCTACTTTTATTCATGAAGGTAACTAGTTATCTCCTCAAATGGCATAAATCATTTTTTTCCAGAGACTGTTTGCAAGGCTGAATTAATATTATTAGCAGCATAATACTTTCTAAATTTGACTTAGGATTCTATCCAAAAGAATGAAATTATTTAAAAATTCATAATTTGTTTTCATTAAAGTTTTAATCAAACTTTAAAACTTTAATACAAAATATGCTCCAGGAAGTTTTAAACTTAGTACAACTCATTGTACTTCTCAATGCAATTACTCACCTTAAAAGCAAGCTCAAAATAATTTGACTGGAGGGCAAGCCTACTACCCATAGTAAGAGATCTGTCTTGTGGCCTCCACCCTTACCATTGCACAGGGTAAGTTGGAACATGTCAGGCATCTTAAAATATGCAGTGAAGCATCCCAGTATGCAATCCTTTTTATTTTTTTTAATTTTAATTTTTTAAAAAAGATTTTATTTATTTGACAGAAAGCGCACAGCACAGGTAGGGGGAGCGGCAGAGGGAGAGGGAGAAGTAGGCTCCCTGCTCAGCAGGGAGCCCAACCAGGGGCTCAATCCCAGGACTCCGAGATCATGACCTGAGCTGAAGGCAGACGCTTAACCGACTGAGCCACCCAGGTGCCCCTAGGCAATCCTTTATAAATAGATGTTATTGCATTTTAATTTTTAAGCAAGTTTGTATGTATTTGTATATAGGGGGAATAAGGAGGAGGACGTCCCTCATTATTAAATTACTTCAATGCAGAAAAGGAATTTTCATGATAGAATATATATAAAATTACTTCTGTAATTTATAGCAAACCAACAACAATGGTTTCTTAGGCTTTTGTACCAATGAGTCGCTTTTAATATTTCCAGTGAAGTGTATTTTTCTGTATGTTCTGTCATATTTTGTGCTTTGTGTGATTGATAAGTTATTCCTAAAATAGACCTTTTACTACCAGCACATTCTTGATGTGATGGTATATTTTAATAAGATAACTTGACTTCCACCCTGCCCATCCTGATTAGTCCCCATATCTTTAGGGCCTTTGAGAGACTTCCTAACATTATTTATCCACTTCCTCAATTTCTAAACAAGACTGTGAGCTAAGTCTTCTAAAAATATGTGTGTATGTGCATTATCCTAAAGATCTCTAATATCATAGTAAATTAAAAATTTGGTGCTCAAACTAAATTTTTAAAAGGATCCCCTTAACATTTTGTTAGTTACAAAAGAAGTACTCCCCCAGTTACTCAAGGGTCCTCCTTTTGTGAGGTGTGGTGGCTCCACCATAATACAGGCTTAAATTTCTATTAGTAGTTTTCCCCATATATTTAGTCCTAAAATGGTGACAACTGACCACAACATACTCTTAAAAAGGGGGTGAAATTAAAGTTCCTCAGTACCTTGGTGCTAACATAGTTGAACTCGCAGTCTTTGATTATGGCCACTCCTCAACTAATGTAAATCTTTTACCCCCCAAAATGGCAAATTTAAGACTTATGGAATTTATCTTGGTTGTCTTCTTTTTAAGGGATTGTTATTTCTTCAAAAGGTCTAACTGTTTGGAAATCAGCAGACAACTACAGAGACATAAAGGATTTCAGAGGATACATTTTGAGCTTAGGTTTTTCCCTCTGTTGAATAATGAGATTTTATAGGTTGTCATCATAACCAACACTTAGTTCATGTTGTTGATCCAATGACCTATAAATTGTACCATTTAAAAATAATTCACTTGCAAATTCAAAAGTTTTTAAATCAAGATTTACCTGTACATATGCTCTGTATGAAAATTGTTTTTTAAAGTTGGTTTTTCAGGCTATGCCTATTCCTAGTTTGAAATGCATTAAAAGTATGAGATGTAATTTAGAGATTTAGTTTCACCAGCTATCAAAATATCTCTCTCTCTTTTTTTTGGTTTTCCTAAAATCATTTTATTATAAGAAAGTGTTTAATAATTTCCACTTTGAATTTTTTAAACCATTTTACAAACTATTCATTTTATAAATATTTTACAAAGGGAATAATAGTTTCAGCATTCGGAGACTATTAAATTGTATACCACTATGGTGGAATTTTTAAATTCTTTTAATTATTGTGCTTTAAGTCACATTCATATTTACAGGTTATTGCATAATTATTTAAAAGCAATGTTATCGTTAAGATAGATATAACATCATATATGTCGATTTTAGATTAAATTATTTGAATCGAATATGTATAGTCAGCTACAAAAGTATATGATCTAGTTAGCTTACCCTGATTTCTTTCTATAACAGTTCCACATTTCTGGATACAATTTTAAAATGCCAGTGGGGAGCCTGGGTGGCTCAGTTGGGTTAAGCGGCTGACTCTTGGTTTCAGATTGGGTCATGATCTCAGGGTCCTGGGATGGAGCCCTGCATTGGGCTCTGTGCTCACCTGGAAGGCTGCTTGAGGATTCTCTCTCTCCCTCTCCCTCTGCCCCTCCCACTGCTCATGCTTTCTCTCTCTAAAATAAATAAATATATCTTTAAAAAAATGCCAAGAAAAGATAGTTTTCTTTTTTGGTTCTTATAATGAATTACTTGACATGCTATGTAAGAATATAAATTATTTTCTAAGCCTACCACAGATAAATTGTGAGTTTATGGAACTCATTTTATCATAATTTCCTCAGTTGTAGAGTTGATAGCATCATTAGCTGATCTTCCCTTTCATCAAATTGTATTGAAAATCAGTTTGGTTTTCTCATAAAATAATAATTGACAAACCATGACTTTAAGTTACAACTATTAGAAACAGTATATTATTTAACTCCCTATCTTTCTTGCTTTGATTTTCTCTAACTTATATAAAACTTATCACACTGTATTTATTGAGTGCCACCATTATGGGATGCACTAAGGAAGTGTAAGATGTGGGCTGAGTCCCCAGTATAACCTAATCAAGGAATATAGACACATGAAATCACTAAGACACTAATGAGTACTAAGTTGTAGGATACCAGGTAAAAAGATAATAAAGTTTAGTGAAAAGATAGTAAGAATTTAGAGAGAAGCCATAGAGATTAGCGTGGCATTAAGATGTAGGATAAAACAGGAAAACTAGAGGCAGTTTGTATAAAGAACAAATGAGATAGGATAATTATTTTCTGGAAACACCAACCCAGAGGGTTTCTGGATTTGAAGATGCTAAGCACAATACATAGTAGAAGTGAGGTAGCTAGACTGAGAATAAGGGGATTGAGTGAGAGTCTGTATCTGGAATGGTGAGATCTTCCTCAGCTCTTTCCCCTCTCTAGCCGTGAGGTGTAAGTCTCTGTGTAACCTGTTTAAGGGATCCTTCTCTGAAAAAAATAGATTATTCCCCTCCCCCACCCGTCGACCCAGAGCAATGGCTATAGATACCGATATTTGGTAGTTTCCTTTGAAAAGGTAGATGTGCCAACCAATATCCTTATAGTGGAGTTATAAGTTAATAAGCTTACCAATGCATAACAAGCTCTCATTCAATTTTTAAAGAGACTTACTTTTAAATATAACCAGAGAGCTAGAGATTATGATACTTTTGAAGAAATTCTCCACCTGTAAATCCAAGATCTTTGTGTATGAGTTTAAAAAAAACTAAAGATAAAGAATCAGGGACAGTGCAACAAACAGAACTAAATTCAGGGAATTAAAATTAACCCACAGAGATGTAAGAGGAGCTGTTGCATCTTTAAAACAAGAATGGGAAGCTATTTTTAAAAAAGGAATACTTGGGGAAAAGGGAAGGGCCTCTTGGGAATTAAAAATACGACATCATTTAAATAGAAAAACTAATAGAAGAATTGAAAGAGAAAGTTCAAATATCGCTGTACTGCAGAGCAGAATGACAAAAAGATAGAGGATCTTTCATAAGAAAGAAGTGAAGAGAAATCTTAGCATGATAACTGTGCCTTAGGCCTAGAGAGCAACTAGTCCAAATTGGGGCAGGAGACAGAAGATTCTACTAGGAATGTTGGAGGGAGGGAGGGAAGAAAAGGAACTGATAATTCTAATATCTGATCTGATACAGAACTTAAAAAAATAATAAGAGATAAGGGATAGAAGAGAATTAAATCTTGATTCATGATAATAGGAAATCAGTAGTAATGACTAAATAAATAATATATGGAAGACATTGCTAGTCGCTTGCCCAGTATCCATTTTTCTTTATGATCAGACCCTGATGTTCCCAGTGGCAGTGTGACCAGTTTAAAGCACTCAGTTACCCTGTTCCTTTATGAAGCTGGAGGTGGCTCTATGAAGTAGCTCTGGCCAAAGTAAGCACAGGTCACTGGTAGGACTTACAAGAAAACTTATTAAGAGGCCAGACTTGCCTGGGATGTGCCTTTTCAGTTTCTGCTCTTTGCTTTCTTCTAGTTTGATCTGAGATATGCCTGAGGGGCAGGGGCCCATTTTTAACCATTTTTTCCACTCAAGGCATATACATATATTTTGTGTCTACTATATGCCAGATAGTATTCTCAATGCTGGGGATACCAGTGAACAAAAAGACAAAATGACCAATATTCCTGTTCCCCTGTGGTTTACATTCCAGTAGGGAGATAGTCATGAAAATATTGATAAATAAAATTTAGAGTATGTAAGAAAGTAAAAACTGTTAGAGAAAATCAAAGCAAGAAAGATAGGGAGTTAAGTGTGGGGGATGGTGGGGCATGATGGGCCTGGTATTTGGTGACCAGGAAAGGCCTTACTGAAATACCATGTGATTAAGACATGAAGGAGCAAGCAATGGAAGATACCTGGAAAAGACAGTCCCAGGTAGAGGGAACAGCAGATACAAAGGCCCTGAGATGGGAGGATGCCTGACATGTTTGAAGAATGGGAAAGAGTCAACGTGACTAGAATGGAATGAGCAAGGAGAAAGAGTAGCAGGAATTGAAATCAGAGGAAATTAGACACTAGTTATATAGGACCTTTTAGGCCTTTGGTAGGACTTGGCTTTTACTCTAAGTGAGATGGGATGCCCTTGAAAGGTTTTGAGCCGAGGAGGAACTTGATCTAATTCGCTTTTCAGTTGGATCGCTCTGGGTATTATGATAGGAACGAATTGAAGAGAATGAAGATGGAACAGGTTAGAAGTCTATTGCCATGGTCCAGGTGAATAATGGTGGCCTTGACTGGATGGTAGTGGTTGAGTGGTGAGAAGTGGCCAGATTCTGGGTATATTTTGAATTTTGAGCCATCAGAATTTGCTGATGGATCAAATGTGGTAGATAGAAAAAAATTTCTGAACAGCTAGAAGAATGGAGTTGCCATTTATTGAGATGGGAGAGATTCCAAAGTGACATTTTTGAGTGAAATATCAAGAACTCAGTTTTGGACATCAGTGTTTGAAAGGCCGTTAGATATTCAAGTGGAGAAGTCAAATAGTTGAGAGAAAAGTCTGGGTTGGAAAGATGAATTTGGGAGGGAGCCACACAGATGGTATTAAAGCCAAGAGATTGATGAAGATCACCAAGGGAGTGAGTTTAGATATCGAACTAGTGGAAGCTGAAGGGCTGAGTCCTGGGGTCCTCTGGCTTTTGGGGATTGGAGATAGAGAAAGGGAGAGATGGAGCAAGGAGACTAAGAAGGAGTAGCCAGAGCACACTGGAGGGAGTGTATATCCTGGAAACTAGGTTTCAAGAAGAAAGTGAAGTGTTACTGTTACATAAGAAACCAGTAACAAGATGCCTGAGATGGACCATTGAATGGAATAGCATGGAGATCATCAGTGACTTGGATAAGGGCAGTTTCAGTAGATGGTGTGGACAGGAGCCTGGATGGAATATATTGAAGAGAATGGGAAGGGGGAAATTAGGAATTAACAACATAAGAAGGGGTTATATTATAAAGGAGAATGGAGAAATAGGGCAGGAGCTTGAAGGAGAAGTGGAGTCAAAAGAGGTTCTTATTTCTTTTTTAGATAGGAGAAATAACATCTATTTCTAGCTGGTATGCTAATGGGAATGACCCAATAGAGAGGGAAAAACTGATTCAGGGAAAGAGGAGAATTAATTGCTCAAGTAATGTTCACAAGAAGCCACTTAATAAAGGGAGAGGGGATGAAAAGTAGGTGCCTGGTATCCGATGATACCATGGACCTGTCTTATCAGGCATGGACTGCCTAACTGCAGATTTCTGGTTCTGTGAGGAAAAACAAACCCATTCTATTAAGTGATTGGGTTTTTTGTTTCTTTGTTTGTTCTCTGTTTTTTAGGTTTCTGTTACATGCACCTAAATGCAATTCTAAGTGACAAAACATGCTTAGAAATGTGGGCATAGAACCAGAAGGAGCTACTGTAAGAGTTAAAAATGGTCTCATTTGCAAGTGGGATGAGAGGCTATGGTGGGAATAGGCAGTAAACAGTTGTTTTAATTCTAGGTATTCTTCAACATTTTAATAATTTATATGTGTATTTCTTTAACTGAAATCTTTTTTTAAAAAGATTTTATTTATCTGATAGAGAGAGGGCACAAGCAGGGGGAGTGGCAGTGGGAGAGGGAGAAGCAGGCTCCCCGCTGAGCAGGGAGCCTGACACGGGGCTCGATCCCAGGACCCTGGGATCATGACCTGAGCTGAAGGCAGATGCTTAACCGACTAAGCCACCCAGGCGCCCCTTTAATTGAAATCTTTTTTAAACATGCCCAGAGTGCTTCTAAGAAGCAGATGTCAAGCTGTACTAGGGGGCACCTGGCTGCCTCAGTCAGTAGAGCATGCAACTCTTGATCTCGGGGTCAGGAGTTTAGGCCTCATGTTGGGTGTAGAGATCACTTAAAAAATAAATAAAGATTAAAAAGAAGATGTACTAGGAATGCAGGAGATTTATGGGGGAGATGTGAAAGAGAAAGCGGGAAGGGAGCAAAAGTAGGTGGGAAGGGCCTTTTGACTGGGATGCTGGTCTGAACTCTGAAAGGAGAAAGTGAAGATTGGGTATAAAGGGCCTCAGGCTATAGCATGGTGCTGAGAAAGTTTCAGGGAGGATAAATGGGGAGTCCCTGAGCCAAAGTTGCTCATTAGAGGAGTCCCCTGTTGAACTAGCAATTCTAAGCACCTGACCATGCTCAGACATTGGCTAGTAGCCACCAGGGAAGGTGTAGCTTTTGTCAGTCAACTATGACACAGATTCCCAGCCTCTGTTCCTCCTGAAGAAGCTCTGAGTACTTGCACATCCATGGCCATCATTCCCACAGATTTACATTAAAAATAAGAACATGTGTCTCTATATTTGTGCAAAGACAATACTCTACCTTAGTAATCTTAATGTTCAGCTGGCCAATTTAATATCATGCCTTAATAATTAATTACTCTTTCTTAGGCAAAAAATTAATTCTTTTCCAGGAAAAACAGAAAATTTACATTATAGCTTGATGATCTCAATCCAGAGTTTAATAACCTATGACAATTCACTGATACAGTAAATATTTACTCTTAAAAATACAGTAAGATATGAACCCAGTTTTGGAACGTGGTTATGACACAAAGAAAATTTTGATCTTTATAATAATGTATCTTTGTATCATCAACTAACATTTCCTTCCTGTTCTTTTCATAAATGGTTCTTTCTTTTATTAATTGTTTTCATTTTAAAGCATTTCTTTAAAGAAACTTGTAATTTCCCTGCCTCCGCCCTTGGCATTCATTTCTAATAACGTTTTGGAAGCTTCAAGGTATTTTGCCCCAAAGGAAGCTAGTTCAGGATTGTGAATTTCCCTCATATATTCAGTTATAGTTAATAGTAAATATATGGAAAGCTAAATGAGTTCAAAATCTGAATAATCTGTGTCTTGTTGATTTTCATATTTCACACATCCTATTAGAAAGTAACTATGATTATTGAGGAATTAATTTTTTTTCTTTCAATCTCTTTTTATTATGTTTTCAAATGGCTACTAAGTTGTTGGGACATAAATACCTATTAAGTTGTTAGGGTCTATTTATTAAATGGAACTGCAGTTACATTTGGCCTGGGGGCACCATAAGATTACTGAGACATATAGGATGCCGTGAAATGAGAAACTTTGGGAGCCCCTGGCCTAGATTTTGGATCCCATCCCTCTGGCCTTCCAGGACCCCAAATGATCGTCATTTGTTTTATGTGTAGCATAATGGTGGAAAGCACAAACTGCTTCATTCTTCATGGTATCAAATCTTGGCTTTACTAGCTGTGTGACTTTGGGAAGTTACTTCACCTCTCTGTGCCAGAGTTTATTTAACTATAAAATGAAGATAAAAACTTATAAGTTTATTGTAAGAAGGAAGTTAAAATATATAAAATATTTAGTTTCTGGCACAGACCTGCTTTTTAAACTTTCTGTTAACTGGATCTTTTGAATCAACTTAAGATTTTTTTTATTTAAAAAATATTTTTATTATGGTAAAAAAACATAAAATTTGCCATCTTAACCAATTTTAAGTGCGTAGTTCAGTAATGCTAAATATATTCATATTGTTGTGAAACAGATCTCCAGAACTTTTTCATCTTGAGAAACTAAACTTTATATCCCTTAAACAACAAATCCTCTTTCCCCCTCCTCCCAGTCCCTGGCAACCACCATTCTACTCTCTGTTTCTGTGAGTTTGACTATTTTAGATACCTCATATAAGTAGAATCATGCAGTATTTGTTCTTCTGTGACTGACTTATTTCACTTAGCATAATATCCTCATGGTTCATCCATGTTGTGGCATGTGACAGGAATTCCTTCCTTTTTAAGGCTGAATAATATTGCACTGTATGTATATACCACAGTTTGTTTACATGTTCATCCACTGATGGACATTTGGGTTGCTTCCTTTTCTTGACTATGTGAATAATGCTGCTATGAACTTGGGGTACAAATATCTCTTCAAGACCTTGTTTTCATTTCTTTTGGATATATATCCACAAGTTTGATTGTTGAATCAGATGATTGTTCTATTTTTAGTTTTTTGAGGAAACTCCATACTGTCTTCCATAGTGATTGTACCATTTTACAATCCTAGCATGGTACACAAGGGTTCCAGTTTCTCTACATCCTCACCAACACTTTTTGTTTTCCTTTGTTTTTTTTTTTGATAGTTGCTATCCTAATGGGTGTGAAGTGATATCTCATTGTGGTTTTGATTTGCATTTCTCTAATGATTAGTGATGTTGAACATCATTTCCTTTGCTTGTTGGCCATTTGTATATTTTTTTTGGAGAAATGTCTATTCATGTGTTTTGCCCATGTTTTAATGATTATATGATTTTTTGTTACTGATTTATAGGAGTTTAAAAAATATATTCTGGATATTAACCCCTTATCAGATGTATGATTTGCAAATATTCTCTCCCATTGTGTGGATTGCCTTTTTTAACCTGTTGATTATGTCCTTTAATACATTAAAGTCTTAAAGTTTGACATAGTTCCATTTGTCTATTTTTGCTTTTGTTGTCTATGCTTTTGGTATTATATTTAAGAAATCATTGTCAAATCCAATGTCATGAAGCTGCTTCCCTGTGGTTTCTTTGAGGGATTTTATACTTTTGTGTCTAAGTGTAGATCTTTAATCCATTTTGGTATTTTTGTGTATGTGTAGGAGTCCACCTTCATTCTTTTGCATGTGGATATCCAGTTTCTCCCACACCATTTGTTGAAGTGACTGTCCTTTCCTCTTGAATGGTCTTGGCCCTCTTGTTGAAGATCACTTTGAGCATTATTTGTGAGGGTTTATTTCTGAGCTCCCTATTCTGTTCCATTGGTCTGTAGGTTTGTCTCTATGGCAGAATCACACCATTTTGATTACTGTGGCTTTATAATATGTTTTGAAATCAGGTAATGTGAATCTTCTAACTTTGTTCTTTTTCAAAATTGTTTTGGCTATTTGGGATCCCTGAGATTCCCAATTAGCTTTTAAATAGGCGCAACTCCTTTCTTTTTAAACAAATAACCACAGGTCTTATTCATCACTGGTACTACCAGGTCTTACTGCTTTCCTTCAAAAGCAAATTTCTCAAAAGAATTATCCCTATTTGTAGTCTCCCTTTCCTTATTGCTCACTCAGGGTTCAGCCAACTCCAATTGCGCTTTTGTCCTGATTATTATGCTGAAAAACTTGCCACAAAGGTCACAAAAACTCCATATTACTAAATGCAATGAACTTTTTTAAAAAAAAGCATCATCTTAAATACACAGGAGGATTCAACACTACTGACCACTCCCTTTTTTTTTTTCGGTTTTGTTTTGTTTTGTTTTAGAGTGGGTGGAAGGGCAGAGGGAGAGGGAGAAAGAGAATCTTAAGCAGACTCCACACCCAGCATGGAGCCTGATGCAGGGCTTGATCTCACAACCCTCAGATCATGACCTGAGCTGAAATCAGGAGTTGGATGCTTAACTGACTGAGCCACCCAAGCACTGCACCACTCCCTTGTTCTTGAAGTGCTTTTTTCCTGTTAATTCTCCTGATACTTTGTTCTTCTGGTATTCTTTCTACCTCTCTGGCATTCTTGGTCTCCTTTTCAGGCCCATACTCCTTTCCTGTGTCCTTGAATGTTGGAATTCCTCAAGGCCCAATTCTAAGCCCTGTCCTCTTTCCTCTGAACTCCCGAGTTATCAAATTTATATCTATAGCTTTAATGGCTTCTTTATAGAGCTCAGACCTTTTCCCTTTGCTCCAAATCTATAAATCTAGTTGCCTACTTAATGTCTCCCCTTGGGTACCTCAAAGATATTTCAAACACGGTATATATTTTTTTAATTAAAAAAAATTTTAAGGGCGCCTGGGTGGCTCAGTCGTTAAGCGTCTGCCTTCGGCTCAGGTCATGATCCCAGGGTCCTGGGATCGAGTCCCACATCGGGCTTCCTGCTCGGCAGGAAGCCTGCTTCTCCCTCTCCCACTCCCCCTGCTTGTGTTCCTGCTCTCGCTATCTCTCTCTCTGTCAAATAAATAAATAAAATCTTTAAAAAAAAAAAA